>NW_022991117.1:0-302207 GCF_902827175.1 Gymnodraco acuticeps
GATTTGTGATGTGAATACTCTGGTACCAACTCCAAATAAATCACAGTGGTTTGACATCAAAGCTCCGACTCTTCCCGTGTCTCCTTCCTGAGTCGGTGACTCCACTGCATGCTACACAGAAGTTTCCTCTACAATATGTATTTGTTGTAGTCCCCTGTGGTTGAAGACATGTATACATCCACTATTAATATAGCAGTTAGTTGTAATAACATCAAAACCTATGAAATGACTCCAACAACGGTCCCTTTGACCTGCTGTGGCTCTCACTCCGACACAGCATGGATACAAGTCAATAGAATAAACACATGTGTATTTATTTTTGCGGCTGGTTGCAGAGAGATAATGTATCAATCAACTGTTAAAAGGAAAAGCAGAAGAAGAGCAGGAGGAGGGTTCATGCTGTGCATCTACATCCATGTGTGTGTGTGTGTGTGTGTGTGTGTGTGTGTTATAAGGGGGAGGGTCCTTAATCCAAAAGTCTAAATTTAGTTAATGTATTTGCCTGGTCTGCACACTCCAATAGGAGGCCCTCGGCTCTGATGAGGTGTCTCAGATGTTGGAGGAATAGGAGGAGGGGACAGTGTTTGTACATGAGGTGTGTGTGTGTGTGTGTGTGTGTGTGTGTGTGTGTGTGTGTGTGTGTGTGTGTGTGTGTGTGTGTGTGTGTGTGGCCTAGCATTACTATATACTACTTGTGGGGACCTAAATCAGTTTACACAGTCACGTGTGGGGACTCGCCTCCCTTATGGGGACAAATTGGAGGTCCCCATGAGGGGAATCATTCATTTTAGGGTGAAGACTTGGTTAGGTTAAGGGTAAGGGCAAGGGTAAGGGTTAGGGTTAGGCATGTGTTGGTTATGGTTAAGGCTAGGATAAGTCTCCAGGAAATGCATGTAAGTCAATGTAATGTCCCCTGAAGTGATGTATAAATGGTATGTGTGTGTGTGTGTGTGTGTGTGTTTGTGTGTGTGTGTGGGGGGGTAGAAGTATGTTGTTTTTTGCTGACTCTTCGTTGATCCTGTTAAACATTTTTAACACCAGTAGCAATGGGTGGATTACCTAAAGAGCCGACCCGGTGCCCATTGGCTCAGGGGCCCTAAGTGAAATCACTATAAACCTTTTACGCGTCCATCAGCTGAACCTTTGAAAAACATTCCCTCACATGTCAGAGCTGAATAAAAAGCTGGATCAGGGAACTTTAAACCTGTGTATTTTGATGTTTAGTATATCCCTGCTTGATAAGGATTGTAACATGCTAGCAGAAATGTTTTTACTGCAGGTCCTATTCAGCCTCTCCTGATGTCAGTTTATTTCCTCCTGCAGTGATAAGAAATGATGATTCATCCACTCCTCTTCCTCCAGGGAACCACAGCTGGATCCACCACTAGGTGGCGTCACTCCACATCTCCATACTCTCCTATAATCAGCCTGGTGGAGGTGAAACAAGAGGTTAGACTGTATGGATGTTAAAGAACAGGAGTACTGGGTCAAAGCAATACATACGAAGCAACTATGTAATTGTGTTTTGTATGTTATCTTCTATAAGATGCACTTAGCAGAGGAGGCAGGCTTTGTCTTAAAAAGCTCTATTAGGAAACACTTTTTATATTTTTAAATCATGTATAATAAAAAAAAACAATGTTGATTGACATGTGCACTGTATGTGATCAAACTGCATATATAATCAACTATTAATATGAAAGTTTAAAGTTGAATTTACATCCAAACCTGAAAAACTGTCCCTTTGATCTCCACAACATAATTAAAATAAACGTAAAACATGTATATCTAATGCAGGCCCCTGTTGCAAAAACATATACTGTCTCAATGAACTGTTGATCTGAGCGTTGGATTGTTATTTCCTTCTGTTAATTGGCTTAATAAGGGACATACTGTATATTTCACTGTGTGGGATCAAGGCTTCCAGGAAGCTTAGCTCATTTCACTTGGATCTGTGGAGCCTCATATGGCGCTGCGCTCTTTAAGCCTCTTATGAATCACGACGGCAGCAGATGTAGAATCAGGAGCTCCTGCTGAGAGGAGAAACCAGACGGCTGAGCCTCAAATCTCTGCCGAACCTCAGCGAAATATCGATACTGCCTTTGTTTGTGCAAGCAAACAAACCGAGCTGTCAGGAAGATGGAGCGCGTAGTGCGTGTCCATCGATTCTGAACAACAACACAAACAAATCCATCCTGATCATCTTAAAGCCATGCTTCCGCAGGAGATCAGGAAGCAGAAGCCCCGCTGTGTGTCGGAACCAATTTTTTGTGGGCAAGATGTTCCCCCGGTGCCGATTCGGCGCTTGAAGAACCGGGAGTTCCCTCTGAGCGCGAGGCGGCGCCGCTACGGTTCCGCACCTGAACGGAAGGTGAACTGCGTCCTGGTTGGAGACGGAGCTGTGGGAAAGACCAGCCTCATCGTCAGCTACACCACCAACGGATACCCCACCGAATATGTTCCCACAGCGTTTGACAACTTTACCGGTAATGTCTGACTGTGGCTGATTTTCAGCTTTACGCACAAGTTTTACGCACAAGACTTGTTTTAAATTGAGGCTCTAAACCTTATTTTTTGCTGCTTTTTCCAGAGGTCCTATTTATTATTTGACTTCGTCACTTCTTGCAGCATAATCTGCATTTACAGGGTCGATCTTTAACTTACTTCTATCACTTGAATTCATTGTATTTTTTATTTTATTGTAAGCACTTTAAATCGTCTTTGTGTCTGAAATGTGCTACACGAGTAAAGTAACCTTAACCTTGACAGATGTAACGTTTAAGGCTGTCTGTCGGTATTTTGACCTAATTTAACTTATAATGCTATACTCAATCACCTTAGCAGCTCATATATTAAAACACATCATATTTTTACATGACAAAGTAGATGCTGCAAGAAACTCTTTAAAGACACAATACTTGCTTTTTGTATCTTCTCAGTGATGGTGGTGGTTGATGGAAAACCAGTGAGACTGCAGCTCTGGGACACAGCTGGACACGTGAGTTGCTGTTAACAAATACCACAGACCTTTAATAAAACACTTTGCAAATGGTGCAAATCTAGTTCCCTATTCTTTCATAGAAATATGTATCTTTTCATGTCTTTCTCGTGCTGCTCTGTCACAAAGAAGTGGGGGCTGGTTGATGGATCAATCAAAGTAAGTCATCAGGGATCAATGAGTGTTTGTCAGTAGTTATTGGAGTGTTTGTGTTTGTTCCCCCTGGCTTTTAGTCCTGGACTGAAATCCTTTTAGACCCCTTTAGTTTTTAGTTGCCCCCCAATATCTCCACATGTCACATCGCCCCCTGCAGGAAGTCACCATGTTTGTATTTGAGCCCCCTCTGTCCTCCTGTGCTCCATCGCCCTCTTTTGGCTGAGTGTTCATTATCCATCATCAACTCTTCCTTTTAAAAGCTTTAGCTGACACTCTTATCAAAATCAACATGCAGGTGTTTGCATATCAGCGCTTCACTGTGGTCACATTATTTAACCTTTTAAAAGATGCAACTAAACAGAAGATGTTGAGGAAATGTTAACCAAAGCCTATTGAGAAGTCCCATTTACATTATGGAGGTAAAAAAGAGACACATTTAGGTATTTTCATGTGTGTTTTTTATGCCAATAAGAAAGATTCACTAGCCTTTCATTCCTGCATGTCTTCTGCTCTGCTTGTTTTCCGAGTCCTGCTCTAAAAGTTAATTTACATTAATTAATTAATAGGGAGGTCAGAATCTATTAAGAGACACATTTTGGCCTTTAATGTGTTTTTTTGCTGACAATAGGAACGAAATTCTAACCTGTCTTCTCTGCAAGGGTGGGAAGTATTGGAGTACAAATACTTTGTTAATGTACTTAAGTACATTTTTCTGGTATCAGTACTTTACTCCACTACTTATTTTTCTGACGACTTTTTACTTTAACTTCTAACATGTTGAACTCAAATACCTGTACTTTCTACTTCTTACATGTTGAACTCAAATACCTGTACTTTCTACTTCTTACATGTTGAACTCAAATACCTGTACTTTCTACTTCTCACATGTTGAACACAAATACCTGTACTTTCTACTTCTTACATGTTAAACTGAAATACCTGTACTTTCTACTTCTCACATGTTGAACACAAATACCTGTACTTTCTACTTCTTACATGTTGAACCCAAATACCTGTACTTTCTACTTCTTACATGTTGAACTCAAATACCTGTACTTTCTACTTCTCACATGTTGAACTCAAATACCTGTACTTTCTACTTCTTACATGTTGAACACAAATACCTGTACTTTCTACTTCTTACATGTTGAACCCAAATACCTGTACTTTCTACTTCTCACATGTTGAACTCAAATACCTGTACTTTCTACTTCTCACATGTTGAACACAAATACCTGTACTTTTTACTTCTCTCATTTTCCAAACAGCTGGTTCCTTTAGTCTGAATGTGTGTTTGATGCGTGATCATTATTCTTCAGAGTCATTGCGTGCCTATTGATTTGAACACGATCCGTGTATCCATCATTTCCTGGTCTTCTCTAAAGAAGAGGGACCAATGGAAACGTTGTCATGTTGCCGTTGTTCAGCATGGAAACATTCATTAGCTAACAATGACATTATTGTTCTATTAATATAAAGGGAGGTCAGGTACTCTTTAAAGCAGCTGCTAGTTATGGGTACTTTTTACTGAAGTACATTTCAAAGCCTCTTTACTTTTACTTGAGTAAAGGATGTGTGTACTTTTGCCCTCTCTGCTAACCAGTCCTCTCTGTTTCTGGTTTCTCTTCATAAAGGATGAGCTGGATCTCCTTCGTCCTCTCTGCTACAAAAACGCGGATGTCTTCCTCCTCGTCTACAGCGTGGTGCGGCCCTCCTCCCTCCGCAGCCTGGTGGACCGCTGGCTCCCTGAGATCCGGCACCAGTGTCCGGACACTCCTCTAGTCCTCGTCGGCACCCAGCTGGACCTGAGGGAGGACGTGCAGGTTCTGATCCAGCTGGCCCAGAACCAGCAGCGTCCCGTGGGCACGGAGGAGGGCCGGCAGCTGGCAGAGGAGCTGGGCATGGTGGGATTCATGGAGGTCTCTGCGCTGACCCAGAAGAACCTGAAGGACCCGTTTGATTCGGCCATCTTGGCCAGCATCCAGCAGACGGAGATGGAGAGTTGCAGCGAGGAGAGGAAGATGAAGATCCCCCTGAGGAAGAAGACGCCGGATAAGATGAAGAGTGTCTGGGAGACCTGGTGGAGGAAGATCAACTGTGTGATGGTGGAGCAGAGCTGTGAGGACAAGTAAAAGTTATTGAAAACCTGTTGAATTCGGAATGAAAATGTCAAAATACACATTTCAGGTGTTTTATTTGACTACTTTTTACTATTTGCATCTGGATATTTCTCCAAAACTCTCCAAAACATGGCAGAATAATCATTGGCACATTGAAACATACAAGAAAAAGTTTCATTATGATCTAATTAATGATCAACTGTGAGATCAAGTGAACATTTAACGTGTTTATTTTTACTCAGTTCATCGGAAAACTGATACATTAGTTTTCTTCTTCGTGATGGCAGAAGGTGGAAAGAAAATATCCAAAGGAAACATTGAAGGTGTTTTATTTGACTAGTAACGTCTATTTGCATCCGGACATTTCTCCAAAACTCACCAAAACAAGGCAGAATTGATCATTTGCACATCGAAACTTACAAGAAAAAGTTTCATGACGATCTAATTAATGATCAACCAGAAGAACCTGAAGGATCTTGGCCAGCATCCAGCAGGCGGGGGTGGAGAGTTGCAGCGAGGAGAGGAAGAGGAAGAGGAAGATCCCCCTGAGGAAGAAGACGCCGGATAAGATGAAGAGTGTCTGGGAGACCTGGTGGAGGAAGATCAACTTCTGGAAGGTGTGAGATCAAGTGAACGTTATTGAAAGCCTGGGTCAGATCATCGAAAAACTGTTGAATTTGGAATGAAAATGTCAAAATACACATTTCAGGTGTTTTATTTGACTACTTTCGTCTATTTGCATCTGGATATTTCTCCAAAACTCAATGATTGCATAATTTGCACATTTCAAAAACATTTCCATGATGGTATCTAGTTGGGAATGTTTCTATCCTGTCCACCTGTAGTGTCTTGTGCAATATGTATGGAATACATTTTTTTAAAGGTCATTTTCTAAAAATAATCTTTATTTATCATTTATTTTGACAGAAATCTCCAACTTTTTAAGTTTCATCCTTATCTTTATTCTACAATTTCTTCACAGAGAGTTTATATTTCATTGATCTCCAGATTTTGAGAACATGTTACAAATAGAAACATGACGACAATTAATAATAGATGTCTGTTTTTCCACTTTAATCTGATATACTGTAGATATTTTATTTAGACTTTTCAGTGTCATTTGTCATAATCTTATTTAACGTACTTTTTTGTTTATTTATATTACTTGTGAACATTTTGCTCATTAATTAAATTGTTTTTCAAAACTGTTTTATAACAGTAATATAATTGCGTTAAAGTGTCTCTACTTTAAAGAGTCCTCTCCTGCTGATGTTCAGGTGTATATCAGGATGTAGTGTCTCTACTTTAAAGAGTCCTCTCCTGCTGATGTTCAGGTTTATATCAGTATGTAGTGTCTCTACTTTAAAGAGTCCTCTCCTGCTGATGTTCAGGTGTCTATCAGTATGTAGTGTCTCTACTTTAAAGAGTCCTCTCCTGCTGATGTTCAGGTGTATATCAGGATGTAGTGTCTCTACTTTAAAGAGTCCTCTCCTGCTGATGTTCAGGTTTATATCAGTATGTAGTGTCTCTACTTTAAAGAGTCCTCTCCTGCTGATGTTCAGGTGTCTATCAGTATGTAGTGTCTCTACTTTAAAGAGTCCTCTCCTGCTGATGTTCAGGTGTATATCAGGATGTAGTGTCTCTACTTTAAAGAGTCCTCTCCTGCTGATGTTCAGGTGTATATCAGGATGTAGTGTCTCTACTTTAAAGAGTCCTCTCCTGCTGATGTTCAGGTTTATATCAGTATGTAGTGTCTCTACTTTAAAGAGTCCTCTCCTGCTGATGTTCAGCTGTATATCAGGATGTAGTGTCTCTACTTTAAAGAGTCCTCTCCTGCTGATGTTCAGGTGTATATCAGTATGTAGTATCTCTACTTTAAAGAGTCCTCTCCTGATGATGTTCAGGTTTATATCAGTATGTAGTGTCTCTACTTTAAAGAGTCCTCTCCTGCTGATGTTCAGGTGTATATCAGTATGTAGTGTCTCTACTTTAAAGAGTCCTCTCCTGCTGATGTTCAGGTGTATATCAGTATGTAGTGTCTCTACTTTAAAGAGTCCTCTCCTGCTGATGTTCAGGTTTATATCAGTATGTAGTGTCTCTACTTTAAAGAGTCCTCTCCTGCTGATGTTCAGGTGTATATCAGTATGTAGTGTCTCTACTTTAAAGAGTTCTCTCCTGCTGATGTTCAGGTGTATATCAGTATGTAGGGTCTCTACTTTAAAGAGTCCTCTCCTGCTGATGTTCAGGTGTATATCAGGATGTAGTGTCTCTACTTTAAAGAGTCCTCTCCTGCTGATGTTCAGGTGTATATCAGTATGTAGTGTCTCTACTTTAAAGAGTCCTCTCCTGCTGATGTTCAGGTGTATATCAGTATGTAGTGTCTCTACTTTAAAGAGTCCTCTCCTGCTGATGTTCAGGTGTATATCAGTATGTAGTGTCTCTACTTTAAAGAGTCCTCTCCTGCTGATGTCCAGGTGTATATTAGTATGTAGTGTATCTACTTTAAAGAGTCCTCTCCTGCTGATGTTCAGGTGTATATCAGTATGTAGTGTCTCTACTTTAAAGAGTCCTCTCCTGCTGATGTTCAGGTGTATATCAGTATGTAGTGTCTCTACTTTAAAGAGTCCTCTCCTGCTGATGTTCAGGTGTATATCAGTATGTAGTGTCTCTACTTTAAAGAGTCCTCTCCTGCTGATGTTCAGGTGTATATCAGTATGTAGTGTCTCTACTTTAAAGAGTCCTCTCCTGCTGATGTTCAGGTGTATATCAGTATGTAGGGTCTCTACTTTAAAGAGTCCTCTCCTGCTGATGTTCAGGTGTATATCAGTATGTAGTGTCTCTACTTTAAAGAGTCCTCTCCTGCTGATGTTCAGGTGTATATCAGTATGTAGTGTCTCTACTTTAAAGAGTCCTCTCCTGCTGATGTTCAGGTGTATATCAGTATGTAGTGTCTCTACTTTAAAGAGTCCTCTCCTGCTGATGTTCAGGTTTATATCAGTATGTAGTGTCTCTACTTTAAAGAGTCCTCTCCTGCTGATGTTCAGGTGTATATCCGTATGTAGTGTCTCTACTTTAAAGAGTCCTCTCCTGATGATGTTCATGTGTATATCAGTATGTAGTGTCTCTACTTTAAAGAGTCCTCTCCTGCTGATGTTCAGGTTTATATCAGTATGTAGTGTCTCTACTTTAAAGAGTCCTCTCCTGCTGATGTTCAGGTGTATATCAGTATGTAGTGTCTCTACTTTAAAGAGTCCTCTCCTGCTGATGTTCAGTTGAATATCAGTATGTAGGGTCTCTACTTTAAAGAGTCCTCTCCTGCTGATGTTCAGGTGTATATCAGGATGTAGTGTCTCTACTTTAAAGAGTCCTCTCCTGCTGATGTTCAGGTGTATATCAGTATGTAGTGTCTCTACTTTAAAGAGTCCTCTCCTGCTGATGTTCAGGTGTATATCAGTATGTAGTGTCTCTACTTTAAAGAGTCCTCTCCTGCTGATGTTCATGTGTATATCAGTATGTAGTGTCTCTACTTTAAAGAGTCCTCTCCTGATGATCTTCATGTGTATATCAGTATGTAGTGTCTCTACTTTAAAGAGTCCTCTCCTGCTGATGTTCAGGTTTATATCAGTATGTAGTGTCTCTACTTTAAAGAGTCCTCTCCTGCTGATGTTCAGGTGTATATCCGTATGTAGTGTCTCTACTTTAAAGAGTCCTCTCCTGATGATGTTCATGTGTATATCAGTATGTAGTGTCTCTACTTTAAAGAGTCCTCTCCTGCTGATGTTCAGGTTTATATCAGTATGTAGTGTCTCTACTTTAAAGAGTCCTCTCCTGCTGATGTTCAGGTGTATATCAGTATGTAGTGTCTCTACTTTAAAGAGTCCTCTCCTGCTGATGTTCAGGTGTATATCAGTATGTAGTGTCTCTACTTTAAAGAGTCTTCTCCTGCTGATGTTTAGGTGTATATCAGTATGCAGTGTCTCTACTTTAAAGAGTCCTCTCCTGCTGATGTTCAGGTGTATATCAGTATGTAGTGTCTACTTTAAAGAGTCCTCTCCTGCTGATGTTCAGGTGTATATCAGTATGTAGTGTCTCTACTTTAAAGAGTCCTCTCCTGCTGATGTTCAGGTGTATATAAGGATGTAGTTTCTCTACTTTAAAGAGTCCTCTCCTGCTGATGTTCAGGTTTATATCAGTATGTAGTGTCTCTACTTTAAAGAGTCCTCTCCTGCTGATGTTCAGGTGTATATCCGTATGTAGTGTCTCTACTTTAAAGAGTCCTCTCCTGATGATCTTCATGTGTATATCAGTATGTAGTGTCTCTACTTTAAAGAGTCCTCTCCTGCTGATGTTCAGGTGTATATCCGTATGTAGTGTCTCTACTTTAAAGAGTCCTCTCCTGATGATGTTCATGTGTATATCAGTATGTAGTGTCTCTACTTTAAAGAGTCCTCTCCTGCTGATGTTCAGGTTTATATCAGTATGTAGTGTCTCTACTTTAAAGAGTCCTCTCCTGCTGATGTTCAGGTGTATATCAGTATGTAGTGTCTCTACTTTAAAGAGTCCTCTCCTGCTGATGTTCAGGTGTATATCAGTATGTAGTGTCTCTACTTTAAAGAGTCCTCTCCTGATGATCTTCATGTGTATATCAGTATGTAGTGTCTCTACTTTAAAGAGTCCTCTCCTGCTGATGTTCAGGTGTATATCAGTATGTAGTGTCTCTACTTTAAAGAGTCCTCTCCTGCTGATGTTCAGGTGTATATCAGTATGTAGTGTCTCTACTTTAAAGAGTCCTCTCCTGCTGATGTTCAGGTGTATATCAGTATGTAGTGTCTCTACTTTAAAGAGTCCTCTCCTGCTGATGTTCAGGTGTATATCAGTATGTAGTGTCTCTACTTTAAAGAGTCCTCTCCTGCTGATGTTCAGGTGTATATCAGTATGTAGTGTCTCTACTTTAAAGAGTCCTCTCCTGCTGATGTTCAGGTGTATATCAGTATGTAGTGTCTCTACTTTAAAGAGTCCTCTCCTGCTGATCTTCAGGTGTATATCAGTATGTAGTGTCTCTACTTTAAAGAGTCCTCTCCTGCTGATCTTCAGGTGTATATCAGTATGTAGTGTCTCTACATGTCTCCATGCTTTAATGTTCAAAAAGATCTTTATTTTTCTCATACTGCCTGTGCTGCAGCACCTCTTTTCACCCTCTGTCTGAAACCAGAGCCCAGTCTGCTCTGATTGGTTAGCTGGCCGGGTCTGTTGTGATTGGTCATCCGCTTAGAGATATCCCACCCCTTAGCCTATCACGTACAATGTGTTGGAGCGCTACCCAATGGAAGCTTGAGTGTTACATAGTGATGTCACTCTGTTCTTGAAGTCCAATGGAGGCGTTTTAGAGTGTGTGGGAGAGAAACCATTTGCATGCACTAAAACCTAGATAACACACTACAGGAAAGAGAAAACCCCAAAATGCACAGGGCCTCTTTAAGGTTTAAAGCAACATGGATTCTCTATAATTTCAAACATTCGCGATATATTACGTTTCATCTGGGGGTGAATTAAGGAACTATCTATTTATAAGAGCAGCATTCATCTGTTTCTTCAGAGCACTTGTGTCCATGCCAAGGACATGTTGGAGTGTTAATAAGGATTAAGAGCTGCTGATTGGCTCCCTGATCCTCCTGATCTACTGACCCAGCACGGACACACTTTTATAGACCTGCATGCATACACAAAGCATCCTCACCTCGGGTACAGATTGGGAGTGAAAAGGAGACGGGTCCAGAGGGAGATGGTTCTGTAATCTCTGGCTATAATGGGAGCAGACGGGAGCAGCTGGAGAGGATTACACAGCAGATGGAGGCGGACACTTCACCTTCAGAAGTCACAAGATGAGATAGGACTTTATTTAACCCAAAGGAATTGGTTTGGCTCTTTTCTGCTGTAACAAATGTACATTTCCCCTCTCTGGGACGAATACAGGTATTCTGATTCTGATTGAACTGAACATTAGGGTGAGATCTTATTGAACACGTGAGAAACATGTGCTAAGCGTGTGGAGTATTTTTGATTGAATTAAGACACAGTCGTATGAGGGGCCGTATAGGCCAAAATTCAAACTCACCTCACACACACACTACTGAAAACATCTGGCCTTGCACACACACTACTGAAATACTCTCACATTCACTACTGAACACCTCACACACACACTACTGAACACATCTGGCCTTGGACACACACTACTGAAATACTCTCACATTCACTACTGAACACCTCACACACACACTACTGAAATCCTCTCACATTCACTACTGAACACCTCACACACACTACTGAAATCCTCTCACATTCACTACTGAACACCTCACACACACACTACTGAAATCCTCTCACATTCACTACTGAACACCTCACACACACACTACTGAAATCGTCTCACATTCACTACTGAACACCTCACACACACACTACTGAAAATTAAGCCTCACACACACACTACTGAAATCCTCTCACATTCACTACTGAACACCTCACACACACACACTACTGAAAATTAACCTCACACACACACTCCTGAAAAACATTTGACTGAAAGGTTCTCAGTAGGGAATGTGCATGTGTTTCACCTATGTGTGTGTGAGGGGATTCTTGCTGTAACGGAAGTCATTCTTGCTGTAACGGAAGTCATTCTAATGTAACGGAAGTCATTCTAATGTAACGGAAGTCATCTGCTAGTGGTCTCTTTGCTATCCCCGTTAGCTTCATTAGCTCCAGGCTGCTACTCGGACGTGTTTGTTGTGTTGATGCCTGGTGGAGTATTCTTCATTGAAATATCGCACTTATCTTATGGCTCTGCGGTTCAAACAGACCGTCCATGAATGCAGTTTATTCGGTAAGTGAAATTCAAGCACTTTATTTCTTACTTGTCTTTTTATTCAGCTAACAAGCGAGACGAAGCTACATCTGTGCTAAATATGCTATCCGTAGCATACAAGTTAAAACATAATGGAGAAGTGTAAAACATTAAGAAGGATTATACTGTAAAACATAAGGCTTCTCGGTGAGGTTGGTAAAATAAGGTCATGCTTGTACATTAGTTAGTTTGCTAGTTAGGTAACTGTATGCATTGTTATTGTTAATTTAAAATAGCTATGCTCGACGATGCAGACAGCTAGCGTCACATTAGTGTTGAAGAGCAGAGTACGGTATGAGATTAACCCATAGATTAACCTCACTATAAGATCTGTGTATCTGAAAAATATGAATCTCACATTTCCAGTTGGTTCCAGAAATAACGTTAACGTAGATATTGCAATATGGTTTGTTGTTTGTTACTTAGCATTTTATTATCATTACACTGGAGAAACCGACTTATTGTGGCAGCAGAACGTGAACATGTAACTTAATGCCTGCATTTGAGGACGAAAAATAGCTCAGTCAATGCTTTAGGGACAAGGAAATGATTTGTTTAAATATTAGATATGACGTTATGTGTGCTTCTGTGACAATGAAGCTTATTCATTGCATTACATTTGTTGAAGATGTTTGTCTTTTACCCTTACGTGTGTGTTACAAATGAATGTGAATATGGCATAGGACAAATATTTAAATTGACTGTCTCATGAAAAACGATTCTGAAATAAAAAGGACCCCAACTATACAATAATACACAATCCAACTGATAAGATACAGTAAGGGCTTTGATATCCAGCACTTTTTTTTAAGGATAACAAAAAGATTATCACATGACATTTGCATGTAAAAAAAGTCTGTGACCAACACATTGTTACTTTACATATATATATGTTTGTTTAAAGTTTCCAGGTGATGCAGACAGACCAGAGGATGCTGACCACGAGAGACAGACCTATTCCTAACATCAGTGAACTTCAGCATGGACTCAAAGGTACAAAGACTCCTTTCATACTGTACAAAGAATCGAGAAACATTCTGGTTTAAATAAAGTAACAACTATAATCAGCTTTCACATTTCAATGTATTTAAGGCAATTATTATTTTACATTGAGAATTGCTACCATTTGTCTCTACATATTGTCTGTAAAAGACGTGGTAAAAGTGGTTCTTGCAGTGAGACAACCGAGCAGTTGAATATTATTTAATAATAAGATATTTTAATGTTGATTAACTGCAGACTGTTCATTCATAATCTGATTATCTTTGTAGTACAAAGTGATGATTTAAAAAAACACATTAAAATAAAAATAAATACATTATTTCTACAGCCGCTAAATAAACAAACCTTTCATAAATAACACACTTGCTCTGCAATAATGTCATGTTTCTTGTCATTTCTGTTAGGAAAGGACATACCTGAAGGACACAACTGCCTCACCGTTTTCTCAGAGGGGCAAGAAGAAAATGAATAGCTGATTTCCGATTAAAGACCAATACAGGACATTCACTAAGAAACTACACTTTTATTGTGAACACAAAGTCAAACAGGACCATCATTTGTTTGTGACAGCTGAGCCCAGTATGTGCTCACAGATGCAGTGAGGGGGTTTCTTCATCAGGCCTGGTCCTCCTCCATCAGGCCTGGTCCTCCTCCATCAGGCCTGGGCCTCCTCCCAGAGAAAGACCTCTCCACCTCAGTCCTCTCCAGCCAAACCCACAGACAGGACATCCGTCATGCTGAGGTTTCTCCCAAAGTCTCTGCACGCTGTCTCAATTGATCCACACTGTGAATATGAGGGGGAAATGTGTGTCATAAATGCTTTAGACAATAAGAAATATGAAGTTAACTGTAAGGAATGGCTCATTCTTTTTTAAATAGACAAAACTATTACTGTATTTCAATATCTCACGTCTGAAAGTTTAATTTAAAAGAAGAAGAGGCCCCAAAAATAAAGATTGGTATATCAATAAATGTAGTTGATTTTGTCTTTTTAATTGTTTAAAGTAGATATAACTGGTACTTGAGAGTTTGAATACAGTCTGGTTGCGGAGGAGGCACACAGAGAGCATATAGCTACCATCACATGTAACTAAGCTTGACTTGAATTTATTAAAAGTATAATTAAGTAACAGCAACAAATCAATAACAAATCATGCAAAAATGTGAATCTTTGCTGGATCCACTGTTGAATTTACCACATATTGTATATTTTAGAAACCTTAAGGCATTTATAGATTTGTATGTATGTATTGTATGTATGGTGTATAATTCCCGGCCTGACATATTGTCCCAGTCCGGCCCTGGTCCTATGCCATATTCACATTCATGTGTAACACACACGTAAGGGTAAAAGACAAACATCTTCAACAAATGTAATGCAATGAATAAGCTTCATTGTCACAGAAGCACACATAACGTCATATCTAATATTTAAACAAATCATTTCCTTGTCCCTAAAGCATTGACTGAGCTATTTTTCGTCCTCAAATGCAGGCATTAAGTTACATGTTCACGTTCTGCTGCCACAATAAATCGGTTTCTCCAGTGTAATGATAATAAAATGCTAAGTAAGTATTGGTAATAATATTAATAAAAACAACGTTTGGGTTCGTTCGTTTAATATGATGAACGTTAACCAGTAAGCTTCAACAATCAACTCCAGCTCAACAAACCATATTGCAATATCTACGTCAACGTTATTTCTGGAACCAACTGGAAATGTGAGATTCATATTTTTAAGATACACAGATCTTATAGTGAGGTTAATCTATGGGTTAATCTTCTCATACCGTACTCTGCTCTTCAACACTAATGTGACGCTAGCTGTCTGCATCGTCGAGCATAGCTATTTTAAATTAACAATAACAATGCATACAGTTACCTAACTAGCAAACTAACTAATGTACAAGCATGACCTTATTTTACCAACCTCACCGAGAACCCTTGTGTTTTACAGTATAATCCTTCTTAATGTTTTACACTTCTCTATTATGTTTGAACTTGTATGCTACGGATAGCATCGTTAGCACAGATGTAGCTTCGTCTCGCTTGTTAGCTGAATAAAAAGACAAGTAAGAAATAAAGTGCTTGAATTTCACTTACCGAATAAACTGCATTCATGGACGGTCTGTTTGAACCGCAGAGTCATAAGATAAGTGCGATATTTCAATGAAGAATACTCCACCAGGTATCAACACAACAAACACGTCCGAGTAGCAGCCTGGAGCTAATGAAGCTAACGGGGCTAGCAAAGAGACCCACTAGCAGATGACTTCCGTTACATTAGAATGACTTCCGTTACATTAGAATGACTTCCGTTACATCAAGAATCCCCTCACACACACATAGGTGAAACACATGCACATTCCCTACTGAGAACCTTTCAGTAAAATGTTTTTCAGGAGTGTGTGTGTGAGGTTAATTTTCAGTAGTGTGTGTGCGAGGTGTTCAGTAGTGAATGTGAGAGGATTTCAATAGTGTGTGTATGACGTTAATTTTCAGTAGCGTGTGTGTGAGGTGTTCAGTAGTGAATGTGAGAGTATTTCAGTAGTATGTGTGCAAGGCCAGATGTTTTCAGTAGCGTGTGTGTGAGGTTAATTTTCAGTAGTGTGTGTGTGAGGTGTTCAGTAGTGAATGTGAGAGTATTTCAGTAGTGTGTGTGCAAGGCCAGATGTTTTCAGTAGTGTGTGTGTGAGGTTAATTTTCAGTAGTGTGTGTGTGAGGTGTTCAGTAGTGAATGTGAGAGTATTTCAGTAGTGTGTGTGCAAGGCCAGAGGTTTCCAGTAGTGTGTGCGTGAGGTTAATTTTCAGTTGCGTGTGTGTGAGGTTCATTTTCACTAATATGTGTGAGGCTTAATTTTCAGTAGTGTGTGTGTGTGAGGTGTTCAGTAGTGAATGTGAGAGTATTTCAGTAGTGTGTGTGCAAGGCCAGATGTTTTCAGTAGTGTGTGTGCGAGGTAAGTTTGAATTTTGGCCTACACGGCCCTTCATACAGTCGTCATGTTCTCACCCTGCCCGAAGCATTTAGGTTAGATTTAACAGATGACCTCTATTCATCTGACTTAATTTCCCACACACACACACACACACACACACACACACACACACACACACGCACGCACACACACACACACACACACACACACACACACACACACACACACACACACAGAAGAAGTGCCGTCAGAACTTCTGATTAGTTTCTGTTTGAACTCAATAGACGAGGTACGTTTAATAGTTAAAACATAATAAAAACGATTTTATTAAAATTTCTATTCTGATTTAGTCACTTTAAGCTGGCCCACCATTTAACACCCACACACACACACACACACACACACGCACGCACGCACGCACGCACGCACGCACGCACCACGCACGCACGCACGCACACACACACACACACACACACACACACACACACACACACACACACACACACACACACACACACACACACACACACACACACACACACACACACACACACACACACACACACACACACAGGAATCCAGAGCCTCAACTTCACTGTTGTTGTTGTTGTTGTAATACCTGCCGCTCACCAACTGATGTAAACAATATTCACATTTTAAACCTCATCGGGACATGGAGTTAATTCAGAGTCTCATGCTGGTTAGTCTGTTTTAGTGACATTTGTATGGGTAAAATCCAGGAGATGTGACACTTATCAGTGCAAAAGTTTGATGGTTTAGAAAAACAAGAATATGACGCACTTACAGAATAGTTTTTATATCCCACAAATAAGTTTCATAATGCAATGGAATAATGATAACACAACATCTAAGTGCTTTATGATAGAAAACATCGCATTTTCTAAATAATAACCACTCTGCATGCTTGAGAGGGCAACACAAATGGATTAAACATACTATAAGACTGAAAAACTGTAAACATTGCTTAAATAAATGCATCATATGGATAATGTGATTATCTGGGGTGGATGGATTTAGGGGGAGTGTGTAAGAGCGCTGAGCTTCATTTAAACAATAATTGAAGCTTTCAGATTCTGAAGATTCAAACATGGCTCTCCTCCTGTTCCTCTGGTTCTTCTGTCCGTTCTGCAGAAACCAGGTTCAGGTCTGAGTCGTTCTCATACTCACAACGAGAGTCTAACTGATGGAGAGTCAGAGGCGTCAAAACGTGGATACATTCATACTTTTGGTCAAACAGAATTCAACGTTTCCTATATTTTGCTCCTTTTTCAATGTTTGTTGGAAAATGTGTGAAAACATTGTACTGAAAAAACTGAAATGTTAATTTGAAATAAATGTGTCCAGAAATTACACATAATTGTATTAGGTTAGGTGAAAGCATTAATATTAAGTCTAAATAGGATCAAATAAATATGATTGATTTTTTAATATCATTGCTTTCAACTAACCTAATACACTTATGTGTCATTTGTTGACATAATACATTTAATTCAAGTCAACGTTTCAGTGTTTCCATTTGAATGTTTTCACACATTTTCCAACCAACACTGAAAAAATGAAACAAAATAGGATCGTGTGTCATTCAAAGTCAACGTTTCAGTTTTTCAGTGTGAGTTGGTAGTTTTCCTTATAAGAAAGTAGTTAATAAGGTAAATGTACATTTTTAAACTGACCCTATATTTACGACAGGTAATAGTTGCTAGCGTAAAATAATGTCTCTCACCTCCTCTATGGGTTCATTCGCTTCAGCGGTGGAGCTCCCAGCCTTGTTCATCCTGAATAAATCAGAACACAAACAGATAAATAAGTAAAAGCTTTAATCATAAATCCTAAAGTATGGAAATCAATACTCAACGTAGAATATCAACAGATTTCGTTTCATAGTTTTACCTCATCAAGAGAAAGAAAATAAGCAGAATTATCAGCACCAGAACCACAATCGTCCCCCTGATGATGTTTAAGATCATTGTTGGATTATCTTGAAATGGAGATAAACAGTAATGAGATACTTTACTGTATCAATGAACACACACATTTCTATTCAACAATACTACATTTAAAATCTGCACAGTTCTACACTTTAAGTTCTAGTATTTTGTCCTTTTTTTTTTTACTGTATTTAGATCTTCTTTTTGTATTTAACCTATTCTGCTTTTTGGGGTTTTCCCTTCCCTGTAGTGTATGGGCTCAGAACAGTCTCATAATACACACATGCACACAAAAGGATTCACACTTGTATTTCCGGATCCACACTTGTGTTTTTCAATGCACACACAAATGTGTTCCGTTTCATATACATGTAAATAAAATCCAAATACCGAAAAAAGTTTTATATATGTATTTTTGATCCTCACATATTTGTTTTCCGTTTAAAACCTCTGCACCTGCAAACACAAACCGCTTTCTGTGCACGGATCGCTGTGCATTCGTGTGTGGGTTTTTTGAGACTCCCCTGACGGTCAGCCGATTCGTACTTGTAATTGTTTCTATCTATAGCCAATCAGATGTCTCCTCAATTCTAAGCCAATCACATGAGCGCGCCCCCGCGAGGGTATGATTTCTTGCGTTCATGACACTTCATATACGCATTTTGCGAAGTCTGGTCAGCTCGCTAAACAGAGGGCGGAGCATGAGGTGATCATGCAGAGCTGCGTGTCTCCGTCAGACTCAGCAGCTGATCTGATCTCTCTCTCGCGTGCGGTTATACTTCACTCGCGTTTATGTCCATATCGATCAGATCCAGCTCTCCTGATCGGCCTTTATAGAGAGCACCGATCAAACTATTAAGAGTGAATATCGGCCGATAATGACCGGCGGGGCTCCCCCCGTTGACAGTTCACTGTCTAGCACTGGCTTCGTAGTGCACTGATCGATTAGGCTAAGCTAACCTGTAGCTGTTCCCTCTACACTTCATACAGACATAAATAAAGCAGCTGTATTCGCCATACAGGAAACACACATTTAAAACGGTTTTGCCTGCCGTTTTTGTGTACACAAGCATTCATCGTGTGAATGCGATTGGTACTTAGTGCCCGGGCACTAAGTGGTGAGATGGTGAGATGAAGCCTTATGAAGCTTTGAAGCTTTCCAGCCAATTGGTTCGCAAAAGGGTTCATCTCATGAGGCTTCATCATGGGCTTCATTTGAACACAAACCCCCCTGTTGGTCAAAGTGTGTAAAACAGGCAGATTGGACATCTCAACAGTGTGCTCTATCACATACCGAGTTCCCATTGAGTAAAGCCTTTGAATAACTCTAAACAACGAACATACAATCATATTTTCATGTTAACAATATTGTATTTATTCCAGTTTAATGATTGTGATTGAAAAGCCTAAGGAGGCTGGTAAACATTGCAAAGAGGGATTTGTATTCCTTAATAATATTCATAAACGTAACCATGTTGTAGCCGGAGAAAGGCTAAACCATATCAAAGAATACATTTATTAACTACATTATCTCATTTAGCTGTAGCTTTTAGAAACAAAAAAAAATACGTATTCAGTCGTTGAACCAGGGACCCTGCGGTCATGAGTCAACTGCTTTCCAGCTGAGCCACAGCACACACACTAAAGCTCCCTGAAAACACTGCAACATATTTATTCCTGTATGTATTCATTTACTTGTTCATGTTTTTATTCCTACATTTATTTATGCTTGTATCTATTTATACTTATGACATGTTCCGACCTCTATATAAGTGAGTCAGGTTCCAGTCAGGCTTTCGTCCAAACCACAGCACTGAGACTGCTCTTGTAAAGGTCTTCAATGACATCCACTTAAACACAGACAGTGGCAGAACTTCAGTGTTAGTATTATTAGATCTCAGTGCTGCGTTTGACACTGTTGACCACAGCATATTACTAGACCGACTGGAAAACTGGGTGGGACTTTCGGAAACAGTTCTTAATTGGTTTGAATCCTACTTAAAGGACAGAAACAACTTTGTTTCTATAGGTAAATACACATCTGAGTTGACAAATATGACATGTGGGGTACCTCAAGGCTCCATCTTGGGGCCTCTTCTCTTTAACGTCTACATGCTATCACTGGCTCAGATAATGAAGAACAACAAAATAAGTTACCATATGCAGATGACACACACATTTACGTAACAATTTCACCAGGAGACTATGCTCCAATTCAAACACTGAGTAAGTGCATTGAACAAATCAATTACTGGATGTGTCGGAACTTTCTCCAATTAAACAAAGATAAAACTGAGGTAATGGTTTTTGGAGCCAAGGCAGAACGTTTAAAAGTTAGCGCTGAGCTTCAGTCTGCAATGTTCAAAACAACAGATAAAGCCAGAAATCTAGGTGTAGACATGGACTCTGACCTGAGTTTCAACAGTCACATTAAAACCGTTACTAAATCAGCCTACTATCACCTAAAGAACATATCTAGGATTACAAGACTAATGTCACAGCAGGATTTGGAAAAACTTGTCCATGCTTTTATCTTCAGTAGACTGGACTACTGCAATGGTGTCTTCCAGCCCAGTCTCACGGCATTTCGTGTTCACCAACACGATTTTTAATCTATTGATTCGTGTTCACCAACACCTACCTATTTATACGGAAGTGAGCCCGGAGGTGGGGCCCACGTCATAGGTGGGCGTGGAATAAATCTGTCAGTGCTGCACACGTGCAGTGGGATTACCCAATAGCGATAGCCTTAGAGGGCTGCGCCTATACTCATAGAAGCTGGGTTACATTACGTAACCCCAGTTCTGCCTCTTTTGTTTTGACTATTGTAAAGGCCTGCTTTCTTTTATGTGTACAAAGTTTGGTATTTGTTTTTGAGAATTGCACAATATCATTCAAACCATCGGAGGCCAAGCAACTCATCAACTGTGAGTAACACAAGTATAAAGGAAAGAAAACGAGTTTAAAATGTTTGTTTAAGGCGTCTAGTGGCTTGATGGAAAATAAGGAAGGAAGCCACGACAGTTAGATTTGCTCTTAACCTGTAGTATTATGGTCTGAGGTGCAGGGTGTGCAGAGATCTCAGTAGAAGTGTGACTAACCAACCTGTCTTTCTGATTCTTCCAGAAACTAATACTAAATCCTGTTTTTTTCAAAGATGTACCCTTGCCCTCTACACTTCATATTTTTGAACATACTGTGATGGAAATGTCCAGATCTTTGTGAGAAATCCTGTGTTTTAATCATTTGCTAATAACAAACTGCTGCTGTCTTATAAATGATGGCTGATGAGGACTGAACTGGATCTGCTGACCTTTGATTTTTAGTATTAATATCAATATAATTCATACAGAGAATATTCAGCCAAGCTTAACATAGACATTTATCACTTTTTAAATGTATATTTATTAACTCTCAATTGATACAAATGGCACAGTAGACAGTTACGTTACAGACGGACAACCTAACATATTGGTCTCTGGAAAACAGCAAGATTACTTTTCCAAAAGCTAAATAAAGAGGATTAAAATTAAACTCAGGTTCATTTGTATAGTTGTTTACACTTTAGACTCTATAACAATTAAAAAAAAGAGAAGGTAACTGTAATGGAAACTTCTGTGTCGCTATGCAGTGGGAGTCACCGACTCAGGAAGGAGACACGGGAAGAGCAGTAGCTTTGATGTCAAACACATGATGGTTTATTTGGAGTTAACGGCCGGAGGATTCACATCACAAGTCCAAGAGTCAGAGGTTCTGACTTCACGGTAGAGTTGCCACGTCAATTCTGGAGAGCCTCTCTCTTGCCAGCCCATCTAACTGGTTTCGCAGAGAGTAAACAACATATTTGAGGAGATAGCCTAAACAGTGTGGGAACACAGAGCTACTTGCCTCGGACACTTATGACCTCGAAGATTTTACCTTGGAGTCCACAAATACAGAGAAGGAAGTGTCCCAGTGTACCCACAACACAGACCATCTGTATCCCAGTATTGACCGGTCACAGAATGGGAACAATAACATTATTGGCTAAGCCGCCTGTGTCCTTAAAGAAGGTAAACAGACATCAAGGTTTGTCCTGTATGTTACTAATTGGCGTCTTATGATAATTATTTCCACAACAGTCCTCTCTTTTTATCATTTATGATAACCTAAAAACATTAGTCTAATAATAATTTGGTCAATAATTAACTCAATAGGCGTCTCCAGATTCGAGTGTGGTCTCACCTTACATTAATTACATCACAAAGTAGAATAAGATTGAAACATTCAATCACAATGATTGATACAGCCAATCATAATAGGAAAAATCATCTCTCATCAGTGTTTGATCATCTTTTGTTGGTGACTAGGACACGTCACTTGTTGTCTTCTGCTTCTACCGTTTCTCCTTTCCTGTGACTACGACCTTGCAGTGGCTGGCGTGGACCCACGTAGCTCTCTCTCTGACCCTTGGCCTTCAGAGCTGTCCTACTGTAGTTATTGGGTTAACACTTGATAGGGATGTTTTCCTGAGTGCAGACAACTCAAGGTAATGGATTAGCACATTATCATTTAAATACAAAAATAGGATAGGCCCCTCAGAATGATTTGGGAGCCTTCCTGAGACATGCACATGCATAAATGTAAGGTTTGTGTTAGTCATTTAACATGCAAGAATCATAAACTCATCAGTCCAAAGCAGAGAAATGTTATTGTAATTTAAAGGTGAGCTAGTCCCTGCGGATATCACCCCTTCTCAATGATTCTAAATGTTATATTAATTCACCATTTACCGTTTGATAACATATTAGTTTATCAGAAATATTTTCCTCTTCCATAAAACAGGTTTGAGAAATAAATGTTCCAATATAAAATCAATTACTCAATATAATTGACTCTTCCCTCCCTTTTCTTACATATGTCTCATATGAAATAATAACTTAGGAGTCTATTTAAGCATGGTGTAATCTATTAATCGAGAAGACTCAGTATCACCTGTGTGCAGCTTACAAAAAAACAAACAATTGTGAGAAACATATATTATGCAGGAAATGCATACCTTTGTTAAAACAAAGCATATCTGATTTGGGAGGAAAAGCTTCTTCCCCTTAACATCTGAGTCACTACTGAAGGCATAGCATAAATGATAGTGGGTGTCTGAGGGTGTTATTACTGAGAAATGTCAAACACATTCAAAACCTTACATTTGAAAACAGGTTTGCATTCCTCCACTTAAAATGACGTTATCATTGGAAACAATAAAAGCTAATTGTTTTGATGTAGAATCTATCAATTGAATCGTTAGAGCAGAACAGAATGGTCGTATTGTAGCCTGAGTACCGTGCAGCCTTTAGTTTCACCAGGTGGAAACATTGTCCATATAATGTGAATACATGTAGAACTAGACATTCAGAGGCCCCTGACATTTAGGCCTATTTTAAAAAATAGTAGGGGCTTTTAACAGCTTGCTAACCTACAGGCATCCTCTGCATAGCAGTATGAATAGCCTTAAAAAAACAACCCACTCTGCGGTAACGAGAGTCATATTTCTGAACCAAATGCCCTAAGTTAAGCCGTTAGTCCCATCTGACTGACCCAAGGGTTGGTGCTGGTGTGACCGGGAGGCTTCCAGGTGTTCAAAGCAGATGTCAAGCTTTCAGTTCATGGCTTGGTGGGGGGAGTGGCCCACGTGAGACAGTATTGTTCAGTTTGAGGAGCGGCATTGTCTCTGGAAGCAGGTAATGGTGTCCATTCTCAGACCAGACCATTAATGTCATTTCATGTAGAGCAGCCATAGCATCTCTGTGACTGCACTCAGAACTGTGTCAGAACTGGGTGATTCTTAGTGAAGCCGTCCAAGGCCATAGACAGAATGGAACCACGTACCAACAAAAGGGACACAAGGTCATCAATGTCTCTCTTTACCATTGGCCTAATTGCACAACAAATTAGTGGGAAAAATGTGGAACACTAATCCATCATCATGTGAAATGTTGAGTTAATCTAAATAATTCCTTATGGGTTGAAATCAAATTAACATTAGAACTATAGTCAGTCATAATTGGACTTTGCACGGGTCAGAATCTAAGCAATACACCATTTCCCCAGCTCTGTAATGAAAAGGATAAGAAGATTAGGTACATTACAGGAGTGTTCCACACCCAAACATGCACACTTATCTTATTCTAGTAGAGATTAGAGGACAAGGTCTAATGTTGTGAACAAAATGATCAAGTCAAAGTTATTTTGTTTATTGTTATGTACCTAATTTAATTTAATAATGAATCTTGAATTACTAATAACTTTAAAGAAGGCAACAATTTACAATTTGGATGAAGTGATTACTCATCCAAAGTGTGTGTGTGTGTGTGTGTGTGTGTACTTGTCTGCCCAAGGTTTAAAACATTTGGGACAGTACAGCAGTGAGAATGTTATGAGAACCAATCTGTTGTTTATATTAAACTCGAAGGAAGCTAGACTGGAACATTTTAAATAAATCAAAACACTTGCACATTAATTAAATACATTTGACATTTAGCTCGAGCTGGGTTCAATACTTTTCTTTATGGTATTTAAAATTGGGCTCGAGTAGAACCCCTGGATTTGGCTTGCAACACAAAGTGATACTGATCTCTGTAGGACTTGGAAGTGTTATGATTCAAAGTGCCTGTGAAGGAGAGGCCCTTGGAAAACAACACCTATTTTGTAACTGTAATTACTTATTTTAAAGAAATTGCAACATTATACTTTTAAAGAATTGCTCAATTAATTTAACACATTTATTATGCACACAATAAAAACTTCAACAAATATATTGATCCTGGCTTAACCAGCGACCTTTACTCTGTTGTTCATAAGCTCGCTTTCAGAAAACTTGTCAGTAGTTTAACAACTATTTTAATGTTAGTATTGTCTCTGGAGACCAATTGGTTGATACTAGAAATATTTTCAAGCAGTTTAATAAATAATGTTAAACTATTTTTAAAACTGTAATTGAACTTCAACTTATATTAATTACCTGATTCCAGTGGCCAGTTGGAACAGAATAATTAACACAGTTTCCATTTTGCTGCAACAGCGCAAAAGGTTTCAACAACAATTAGTATTATGTCTGAGTCTAGTTCTGCTTATCTGCTTTGTTTCGGAATGTGTTCAATACATTACGTTTTTATTCATTATTACTATACAATACATAGATTAAGAATAAATGAAACAAATAATACAACATTGACCTAAAACCAGATTTTGCAACCCTGATCTCCTCAGGCAGGTCTCTGAGGGTCTCGGGGCGCAGGACGGGCATAGGGTTTATACAAGGTCACAAAGATATCTTAACATACCAGCAATACCATTTAAGAATGGATTCTTAAAGCAATATAATCTTATTTTCTTCTTACACCTAGCGCTCACCCTTAACAGTGTGCTTCTTGTTTACATTTTCCCCTGCACTCAGAGGCAGGACATAAAAACACTTTTTATTTTTCTCAGGTCATTTACTTTTGGTGAGATAATTAAAGTTTAGTTCATTTGACCCTGTCTATGGACTGATTCATTAGTTGTTACAAAACATACACAAGACGGCGGGACAAACCAATATAGACCCCCATACAAACAATCAGACAAACAAAACATGAACTCTTAATAAACACCAGCGCGACAGCAAAGCTCTTCAGCTCAATTTAGTCCGGATTTTAGAGATCTTAGAGGGGGTGGTGAATTCTCTCCAGTGCGGCGTCTTCTCACGCCTCACCCTTGCATACAAGTGATTTATCGGTGCCTGAAAGCCGTCCAAGAGTGATAACTAGCTTATCCTCTTGCGACAACCACTAGGCTATTTGTTTCTAGTGGCGCTGTGCCCCCCCCGATCGGAGCCCACAGACTTTTTCCCTGCCCTTTCTCTCCAAACAACAGCTCAGTTGACTGTAGTCCGTACGACCAGCCTATATCTACTCGCCATCGAGTTCACCTCAAGGTGAAACACAGTTTGCCTATGCTTGCTTGCCACTACACACCTCTGATCAATTAGCCTATAATTTTATGTATGCACTCCTGACCGCCACCTGCTCCAGAGAGCCGTAGCGCATCGGGTGATGCACGCACCTCGTGCTGGCCCGTCTAACCATGAGAAAAGCGGTCCTAAACAACGAGTGCTTTTAGACCGTCCCGTTTGAAGGACGGCGGTGCCGTGAGTTAAAACCTATAGGCAATAAGCTGTGACTTTCTTCCTCTCAGCCTGCACTGCTCCAGCCCCACACACACACAGTGAGGTTTCTTTTACACACACACACGCAAGGCTGCAGCTGGAGCCGTGTTTTTACAGAGAGGTGATAGCAGCAAATATCTTTGGCTGCTTATTTTCAACTGCTGTGCTTAGCCACTAAGACCCTCAAAATCCGGCGATTTGTCCAATACAAATCTTTTACATTGCTTTCAATTCACACAGAAGCTCCACTTCACTGATGCCCTTTCTTTAAGGTATCTCTAAACATGAGCTGTGTATGCCTGTATGGCACTTCCGTCCCGAGCAGCACACACAGAGGAAATAAGCCAGGACTGAGTCCCCAGACACTGATCTCCTGGGTTTATCATCCCCAAATGTTCATTAACCAAAAGGAAACGCAGCCAATCAGTTTCACAGGTAATTTTAGGATACCGTCAATCACAGATTCTGATAAGGCAATGTCCAAAGTAGATTTGAAAATCACACTTACCACAATCTGAAGATCTGTTGGCATCCTGCCGACAACGCCAATTTGTAATGGAAACTTCTGTGTCGCTATGCAGTGGGAGTCACCGACTCAGGAAGGAGACACGGGAAGAGCAGTAGCTTTGATGTCAAACACATGATGGTTTATTTGGAGTTAACGGCCGGAGGATTCACATCACAAGTCCAAGAGTCAGAGGTTCTGACTTCACGGTAGAGTTGCCACGTCAATTCTGGAGAGCCTCTCTCTTGCCAGCCCATCTAACTGGTTTCGCAGAGAGTAAACAACATATTTGAGGAGATAGCCTAAACAGTGTGGGAACACAGAGCTACTTGCCTCGGACACTTATGACCTCGAAGATTTTACCTTGGAGTCCACAAATACAGAGAAGGAAGTGTCCCAGTGTACCCACAACACAGACCATCTGTATCCCAGTATTGACCGGTCACAGAATGGGAACAATAACATTATTGGCTAAGCCGCCTGTGTCCTTAAAGAAGGTAAACAGACATCAAGGTTTGTCCTGTATGTTACTAATTGGCGTCTTATGATAATTATTTCCACAACAGTAACCAATAGCAGTCACATTTTCAAGATGTACTGTTTGATTAAACATTGAAGCACAATCTATGATGAGGTTTAAAGAAGAACTTAAAACATGTTTTAAAGAGGAAGAAGCAAGTTACAGTTATGTATAAAGGATGCTTAGAAGAACAGCTATGAGAAAGAGAATGAAGAACTAGTTTAACCTTCATTTAACAACTAGGAGTCAAATGTAAGCTTCATTTTAGAAATACAAAAATAACACATCGTATATAAATATTTGGAAAGGTGGAATGAATGGATTAATATGAGGATCAGAATTCAACAATAAGTAAGGCGTTTGAAGAATCAACCTTTGTGTGTGTGTGTGTGTGTGTGTGTGTGTGTGTGTGTGGCCTAGCATTACTATACTTGTGGGGACCTACATCTGTTTACACACTCACGTGTGGGGACTCGCCTCCCTTATGGGGACATAATGGAGGTCCCCATGAGGGGAATCATTACTTTTAGGGTGAAGACTTGGTTATGGTTAAGGTTAGGATAAGTCTCCAGGAATTGCATGTAATTCAATATAATGTCCCCTGAAGTGATGTATAAATGGTATGTGTGTGTGTGTGTGTGTGTGTTTGTGTGTGTGTGTGTGTGTTTGTAAAGATGCATGTGTTGTGCAAATATTGTCTTTGTTTATTTTTTCCCCAATTTTATTTTTATCGAGACATTTTCACCATAAAATATATACATTGAACGAATGCTGCAAATATGATAAGTAGTTAGGATGCTAAATGTATGCTGATGCACATTTCTGTTTACACCCCCACTCTTGCAGTAAAGTGTATATACTGCACATTACAATAAAAATGTTACTCCTACTGTTACTTAACACCATGAAAACTTGAGGGTAAATGTTTCCTCTTCAATGTTTCACTTCTCTCTGTTTCATCCAGGTGAGTCTCCCTCTGGTTTGATGCATCTAAAATAAATCATGTACAGTTCTGGTGAGTTATTTCTCAGGAAGTTGTTTTGGGTTTGTTTTCATAAATACATCTGAGTGAGAGCTTGCTGACCTTCAGACCAGGTCCTCCTGCTCCTCTGGTTCTTCTGTCTGTTCTGCAGAGACCATGTTCAGGTCTGAGACGTTCTCATACACAGAAAAAGGGTCTAACTGATGGAGAGACAACGAGAGGAGAGTCAAAGGCCATCATTCAAGTACTGAATATGTGATGTGTGACCTCGCTTATCAACAACAGGTAATAACCCATTTCTAGAGTAGGATCTGTCAATGTGGAAATACACATTGGTAGTTCCTTTAACCAGTTTAGCCCTAAGCCTGTTTTTCAGGTCTCAGGCTCGAAAATGACATTCCCAGAACAAATGACCATATCTTCACTTCTAAAAGGGTTAAAATAATAATCTTTTTTCTCAAAGTAATGATAAACCTGTGAGTTGGATGTAGAAAATTCAGAATCAATATAGATGTTTTTATTTTAAAGAAAATTCAGATTGAACATGGTAAAAAACTGTAAATTATAGTGTCCGTCCAAAAAATATGTTGTACTTATAGTGAAAACTAACCTTGGATGATGGGTTAGTAGACTAAAAGCTTTAGGAATCCAAAGTACAACATATAATAAGTACCCTGTATCAAGATTGATGCAAAACAAGTGACATCTGACCTTTTTAGAGAGGTTTAGCAAAAAAAACTTCTTCTGGGGCCATTTGGGTGGATTTTCCTTATCTCTGGCCCCTCTTGTTCGATTTTGACATGTGACATCTCTTTCTGACCGTTAGAGCCAATATAATCCAAGGGGAATCGTCCCGCACACACTCATGTTAAAAAAAAAAATGGCGTCTTCGCGCAAGCGGTTTTGCTCCATAGTGAAGCTGTCTCTAAGTCTGACATCTCAAAACCGAAAAGCAGATTTATTGCTCATGGATTATCAGAAATCATTCAAAGTGACACATACACATTGGATTAACCCAGTGGTTCTCAAACTTTTTCTGTCAGGCCCCCCCTTTGGAGAAAAAAAAAAGTCGGGCCCCCCCCAACACAAATAGTCAGGCTCAGTGGCGGCGCCAGAGATTTATTTTGGGGGTGCTGTGGGGTAGCTTGACGTTTCATAGAGGGTGCTCAAACATTTAGGGTTTCCCATTAATGTACCGGGCGCTACAGTGGAATTTTCTACTGCAACAATCCCCACGCAAATACACAATGGTCCCGCGACTGTTACAATGAAGGCTCGATAATCAGCTCACGGCATATAGGTGTAAGCAGGGGTAAAGTGCTATTTTTATAGGTGGTGTGTGCATGGACCTCACATAGGGGGGTCCGGGGGCAAGCTCCCCCGGGAAGATTTATTTTTAAATATTGAAGTTAAAAGCATCAATCTGGTGCACTTTGAGAGCAACATGGAGAGATCTATGGATACCTCTCTCAACACCCATTTGAAACAGAACTGTAAACAGATTTACTTTTTCTTTATGGATATTTTACAAATCATCCTTTTAAACTTTATTATTTTTTTACTGTCATATAGTATTTCATACCTGTTTTACATTTATTCTCTTATTTTTGTATAATGATCATATAAACGTGTGCCTCGGAAATAATTGTTTACATTAATGGTGACCAAAACGTTTGAGACCCACTGAGATAACACTGACAGAGTCCTTTAGCTCACTCTCAGTCTGACAGAAGAGGACTCTCCTCCACTTTGTTGTTGAAAAAGCTCCTTATATTCGTTAGCATAGCTCGCTAGCACCAGAAGCTAACAACAACGATCTCCAGTAGCCTACCGGTGCGCTCTCTCTCGCTCGTGCACACAAAATGGCTCGTTTCACACACACACACACAGTCGAGCTTTAATGAAACACAGAGACCCAGACGTAATAGTACTGTACTGCATTATATTATTTTCAAATTATGGTTTTTTTTTTTTTAATTTTTTTTTTTTATAACCATTTTTCCTCCTGGTCTCTCGTGCCCCCCCTGGCATGCCTCTGCGCCCCCCAGGGGGGGCGCGCCCCCCACTTTGAGAACCACTGGATTAACCTATGGATTAACTTCAGCATCGTTTTTAATGCCATTGAAGACCACTTTTGACCAGACTACCACACAGGTGAGCCATTTTGCCGTTTTTGGCTAACTAGCTCCATATATTTTGATGTGTGTTCTTGTTATTATCTCCCAGAGTTCGTATGATTGAGTGATAATGAGGATAACCATCGATTCTGTGTCCCCTCACGATGTGAAACGATGGGTTGAGATGTGCAGCAAAGATAAATAATAAGGTTTTGTTAGTGAATTTCGGTGCAGTCATCTGTTAGCATTTTTCGCTCGTTGCTAATTCAGAGGCTCAGCGTTAGCATTGTGTTTTTTTTTTTGCAAAACAAATTAAAATGATCAGTTAGATGAGTTTCTTTCCGTTACATGGATATAAAACATTCATAGTTTATTACATGAACATGCCCCCAGACACTGTTTTCTGCAAGATATTGCAGGAGGCCCCCGGAACCGGGGTCTCTCGGGCTTAACAGGTTAAGAACGTAGTTACTAAGGTAAACAGTGGCGTTTTCTCCCGGAGGCCAAGGGAAGCCAGGCTTCCCCTGTTTTTTCGGATTGTAGTTATAATTTAAATAAATAAATAAAAACACTTTGTTTTGTTTCGATAATTCTCCTTTAATGTGTGTTGCTGCCGGCCCGTCTCTCCCCCATTCTCATTGAGTATTTTACAAAGAGTGAAACAGCGCCCCTCTAGATGTGATGGTGAAACAGTAGATTGCACTCACTGTTGCGAGAGGAGGCCAGCCGAATCTGGCTTCCCTTGGTGAAAAACAATTGAGGGATTGACCAATCAGATGAGGCTCACGTGATGCCCCTGCCAACCTGTGATTGGTCAGGGCCATGCCAAGGGAAGCCAGAAGCCGCTGGCTTCCCTTGCCTCACAATCCAATCAAATCGCATCAATTTAGTGTTGCAGTGACGCGTCCTAAAATCCGGAAGTAAGCTGCTCTCGGTTTCCCTCGACAAAAAAGCAACGGGATTTCTCCATAGGATTTAGGAAAATAGCTCGAAATAAGGTCAGTGGAAAACGAACCTGTTAGATAAATGCAAGTTTTGTTCAGTCGGATAATATCCACATGTCTGCCCTACTTTTATAATTTTCGAATCATAAATCTAATCGATAGAAGATAGATAGCGCCACTCAGGCCCGGACTGGCCATCGGGAGGACCGGGAGGTTTCCCGATGGCCTGGCCTGTTAAGTGGCCTGCTGGCCTGAGGATTTTTTGTTGTATGTATGTAGCCTATTGTGAACGCAACGCTGCGCAAATGTGGGTCTGACTCTGCCTCACAGAGGGTGACTGGCTGTCTACATGATGTGGCCTGCCGACATGGCCACTTTCATACAGATCATACACTAAAGCCCTCATTCAAGCTCGGGAGGGTGTGTATGTGTGGCGGGCGCGAGCGTGCGAGAGAGAAAGCGCGCGCACCAGTTACGTGTATTGTTGTTGTTAGCATCTGGTGCTAGCTAGCGGCGCTAATGGATATAATGAGCTGACTGTCAACAAGGTGGAGGAGAGTCCTCTCCTGTCAGACTGAGAGACTGATAACTACAGCTCAGGTGAGGTAAAGGACTCTGGGTGTTTAGATAGTTAACTTAGTCTGAGTTTTCTCAGTGGGTCTCAAACGGTTTGGTCACCATTTATGTAAACACATATTTCACATGCCCCCGGACCCCCCTAGAGCAGTGCTTCTCAAAGTGTGGTCCGCGGACCACTGGTGGTCCGTGAGCGCCCCCTAGTGGTCCGTGAGTATATTGGTAACATTTCACATTTGAAATTAATTAATTAATTAAAGTTTTCCGCACTCTCGCGGGAATATCTCGGCAATGGAGCGAGCTTAAATTTCACTTTCTATTGCATGATATAGCCCAGATAAATACCTTCATCACACATGTTGCCACTTGTTTGTACCATTTTCAGGCGATTTGTAAAAAACGATGTGTTTTGGGATATTTGTGGAGTTAGGTGGTCCGCGAGTGTTTTTTTATTGGTTAAGTGGTCCTTGGTATGAAAAAGTTTGAGAAACACTGCCCTAGAGGAATTGAGGTCCACCTCCACTTAAAATATGTTCACATGGATAGGTTCCTAAATAGATTTTCAAACATTTTTTAAATAGTAACCCATGTCCATATGTTTATTCTGGGGTAGTAGATTTAAAGTTTAGGGCTATCACTATGGGCAGCAACGCTGTAAATATTGACAAATAAATCCAGGAAAATGGCACAAAAGAAAACTGGTAGTGGCCTGACTGGGTGTATAATTCCCGGCCTGACTTATTGTCCCAGTCCGGCCCTGGCGCTACTGCACCACTCTCACCGCCGTTAGAAAGTAGCAAGCAACTGAAGCAAGTGCAATTATGGAGGGTGGAGATTTGGAGTATTTCATAAAAAATAATTGTACTAAACTTCCGCTACAGCAGCAACAACAGATACAATCTGATGACAGGCCAATGCCCAAACTGGAGCTGTGTACAGCGAGGAAAAAAGGAGCGAATCGGACGTAAAACGTTAAAGGTCTCCTGATTTAGTTTGTGAATGAATGCTTATTAGAGTTTCGGTTGGAGAGTGCGTGCGGACCTGTCGGTTAGATAACAGGCGTGTGTAAGTCCTGCATCTGTATGATACAAATGTGTGTAAAATGATACCGGGTGCTGTAATCACTCATCTGGTTACGATATTACATTGACCACCACACCCCCGACCCAAAAGAAAGGACGTATTATTGGCTTCCCCTAATTTTTTTCCCACGCCACGCTACTGAAGGTAAATGCACATTTTCAAGATGACCCTATTTAACAACAGGTAATAACCAGTTGCTAGAGCACGATCTGTCACTGTCTCACCTCCACAGTCTCTATGGGTTCATTCGCTTCAGTGGTGTAGCTCACAGCCTTCTTCTTCCTGAATTTAATCCAGAAAAAAAACTGATTTATGAATAAAAGGATCATAAAAAACCATCTTTGAGAGTCAGTATAGGCTACAGGGGAACATATCAATGCTGGATATGATTATGTATTTGCAGAGTTACCTCATCCAGAGACAGACAAGGAGCGGAGGAACCAGCACCAGAACCACCAGAACCAACCTGGTGATGTTCATGATCATTGGGGATTTATCTAGAAATGGAGGTAAACAGTTGTGAGATAATTTACTGTAACATACTTTAACTGGAACCTTGAACAAAAACAAGCCTGTTTGCTTTCAGTGAATGTTGGAACGAGCTGCCCATCGACACCAGAACAGCAGAAAGGTAACACAACTTGCGTCGTAGACTGAAAACCAAATCTGTTTCGACTGCACGATGGTGTTAATATAAAACAAATGTATATTTAAAAAACGTCCTATTTCTGTATATTCTTAAAATAGTTTGGCTTCTTTGAACCGAGGTTGGACTGTGAGGAGTTTGAAAAAGCAGCATTTAAAACTAAAATGTTGACTTTAATTAAATGTATTATGTCAACATATTTCACATAACTGTATCAGGATAATAGAATGCAATAATGTTACATTGAAATTCAAAATAATAGGTTCACCTTAATATATGTGGTTCCAACTAACCTAATACAGTTATTTGACCTTTGTTGACATAATACATTTAATTCAATTCAACGGTTCAGTTTTTTCCGTGTGCATAAGTGACCGGAAGTCTTCTCCCTCTGTGCCGCTGCTTGGCACCAGGCCAGCGCACCAATTGTGCGCACCGGCTATTTAAGCTGAGGTGCCAAACTGGGTCTCTCCCGTTTCCACTTCTCCTGTGGCGGCTGCAGCTTGGCGTAGTAACGCAAATTGTTTGGCGTGGCAGCATTCATGTCCTGCTCTCTACCGGACAGGTAAAGCACTGTGCAGTCTGTCATTTATTCATGGTCACAAGCTACACACTGCTGACACTTTCCTATCTTAGCGCAGCTAACGTCGTTAGAGGAGGCATTTGCCCCGCCAGAGGCTCCGTGATAGCAGCGTTGCACACTGTTGGTGAGTGCCGTTGTCTGCTCTCTTTAAAATCTGCTGCGTAGTTCCCCTGCCTTATCGATTATTTATGTCACAGCGGGATTTGGCCGTGGGATTTGCAGGTCTCATTCCCTCCCTTGTCGGCTCTGTGGCTGCGCCTGGCTGCACAGGGTGGTACGTATGAGCCCCCCCCCCCCCCCATTCATTCAGATTTGGTGTATTTTGTTGTTTACTTTTGTTTATCCTTTTGTCAGAACTATAACATGTTATCCTGTGCCGGATAGGTGCTGTGGGCCTGAGGCGGCAGACTCCCTGGTGGTGGCAGTGGTTTTCTTCACGTATCCGTTTTGAGTGGTGTGCAGTGTCACGGGTGATTTATTTTGGACTCCTTACTCCCCTTTTTGTTAACTGCCGCCGTGGTAAGCCAAGCCCTGTCCGTTTCCCCAAAGTGGGTATTTTATTCAAATGTATTTTGTGTGGTGTTTTTAGATATTTTGTATGTTATAAATAAAACTGTATTCTGACCCTTAAAACTGTCTCTGCCCGTGGTGTAAAACAAACCTGATTGTTCTTATCAGCATTAGACCTTTATAATTTCCTGGGGGCGAAACTCCCCCAGGTGGCGTTGTCCGCAACCGACTCCTAACACCTACCCTCACCACACCGCCACACATACAACTCCTAAAATCTCCTGAGGCTGCTCAGTGAATTTTATCCAACTAATAGCCGAGAATAGCTGAGGGAAGTTTGTAGTTATGATCAGTAAAATATCCCCCTGTAGATTTAACCTTATAATGAACTGTTTCACTCACATTTCACATCAATAAACAACTTTTCCGATGTCCTCCTCCCCAGCTTGTTCTCAGCTGTACAGAAATACTCTCCAGAGTCAGAGGCCTGCATGGAGCTGAAGACAAGCTGTGGTTCTTCATTCAGAATAGAAGAGTATGAAGTTTCATCCTTGTACCAGGTGTAGTTAGCTGCTGGGTTAGCATCACTGCTACAGGTCAGAGTCACTGAACTGCCCTCCTCTATCTCAGCAGAGGGACTCACTGACACAGAGGGAGGCTTTGGAGCATCTGGAGGAAATGTGGAAACAAAACTCAGTCATAAAATAATAGAGCTGAAAAAGTAGTAATGATCAGTACAACCTTCCCTTGCCATACATGGACAGATTCAACCTTTAAATAAGTTGTTTGACTCACATTTCACATCAATAAAGACATTTTCAGATGTCTTCCTCCCCATCATGTTCTCAGCTGTACAGAAATACTCTCCAGAGTCAGAGGCCTGCGTAGAGCTGAAGACAATCTGATGTTCTTCATTCAGAATAGAAGAGTATGAAGTTTCATCCTTGTACCAGGTGTAGTTAGCTGCTGGGTTAGCATCACTGCTACAGGTCAGAGTCACTGAACTGCCCTCCTCTATCTCAGCAGAGGGACTCACTGACACAGAGGGAGGCTTTGGAGCATCTGGAGGAGAAAAGGTGTAGAAATACAACTATGAATGTATAAGGCAAAATCAAACTAGCTTGTCTTTAGTGCCCCCTACTAGAAGAGGCAGCACACCTTAACGATAATGACAAAGTGCAAAAACAGAAGACGTTAAAGAGGCCCTGTTATGCTTTTAGGGGTTTCTCTTTCCTGTAGTGTGTCATATAGATTTGAGTGCATGTAAATGGTCTGCAAAGGCTAAAATCCCTGTGTTCCTGCAGAGGGAGTTTATCTCCATCAGGGAGAGCGCCAGCGCTCCAACACATTGTACGTGATAGACTGAGGGGCGGAACATCTCTAAGCGGTTGATCACAACAGAGCCGGCCAGATAACCAATCAGAGCAGACTGGGCTCTGGTTTCAGACAGAGGGTGAAAAGAGGTGCTGCAGCACAGGCAGTATGAGAAAAATAAAGAGCTTTTTGAACATTAAAGCATGGAGACATGTCCCAGTAGAGACAGGAAATACAAATATGAACCTGAGAAGGAGCATAAAATGTCCTCTTTAAAACAGTGCAGTGAACTCACACACTGAAGGAGAACGGTGATTCTCTTGTCCGTTTAAAGCACAGGAATAGATGTCTGCTGAACCAAAGTTGACTAAACCAGAGTAAGATATTCCTGTCCAAAGTTCCTCTCCATTCTTGTACCAGATGTAGGAAGTATTATCAGGTACATGACAGCTGGTCTGACACTTCAGCTCTGCCTGGCCTGAATACGCTCTGCTCACCTTCAACTGGAGATCTGGATTTGTGAAGAAGAAACAGGAACAAAACTCTCAACATACGTGCAAAAACCACTAAACATTTGGAAATATAAAACATGAGTGTTACCTGTGACAGACAAAGTGACTCCAGGTGAACCAATATATGATCCACCTTTTTGGATGATTATTCTGAACTTGTACTCAGCTGAGTCGCTCTCTCTCAGGTTTCTGATTCTCAGAGTGCAGATGTTGTTTTCACAGCGATCCTCTACACGACCTGCATACTCTGAGTCTGTGGTCAGATCTACAGGTTCACCATCTTTCTGTTTAGTGAACCAGAACGTTTTCTCAACTATGGTAAACCACACTTTGAATGGGTATGTGTAGGTGCATCTCATTTCCACTGTTGATCCTTTTACTGCACAGATCTCAGTAGAAGAGTAAGTCACTCCCCAGTCATCCTGACCCTGAACCACTGAAACACAGAGCACAACAGAAACTATAATCAGACTCATATCAACATCAAGAGACACATTTTCGTTGGTGAAGCTGCTTAGTCCTGCAGATTTATATTATTTTACATTACATTATATTACATTGCATTTAGCTGACGCTTTTATCCAAAGCGACTCACAATAAGTGCATTAGACCAAGAAGATACAAACTAGAAGAAAACAGAATCATATAAGTACATCAGGTTTCATAGAGCCAAAACATTTCAAGTGCTACTCAACTGGCTTTAGATAAGCCAGTCCTTAGTTAGTATGTAAGTGCTTTGTTAGTAATTGTAATGCTCAAAGTGGAGTCGAAAGAGATGAGTTTTCAGTCTGCGCCGGAAGGTGTGTAAGCTTTCTGCTGTCCTGATGTCAATGGGGAGCTCATTCCACCATCTTGGAGCCAGGATAGCAAACCCACGTGTTTTTGCTGATGGGAACTTGGGTCCCCCTCGCAGCGAGGGTGCAGCGAGCCGTTTGGCTGATGCAGAGCGGAGTGCACGCGCTGGGGTGTACGGTTTAACCATGTCCTGGATGTAGGAAGGGCCAGATCCATTCGCAGCATGGTACGCAAGTACCATTGTCTTGAAGTAGATTCTAGCAGTTACCGGAAGCCAGTGAAGGGAGCGGAGGAGCGGAGTGGTGTGGGAGAACTTAGGAAGGTTTAAGACCAGACAAGCCGCTGCATTCTGGATGAGCTGCAGAGGTCGGATGGCACATGCAGGTAGACCAGCCAGGAGGGAGTTGCAGTAGTCTAGGTGTGAGATGACGAGAGCCTGGACCAGAACCTGAAGAAGAAAAAGCAGCTGTCTTATCAAGGTTGAGCTTGAGGTGGTAGGGCAGACATCCACCGAGAGATGTCTGCTAGACAAGCAGAGATGCGTGCGACGACCTGGGTTTCTGAACAGGGAAAGGACCGAATTAATTGGGTGTCATCCGCGTAGCAATGGTATGAAAAATCATGTGGGCTAATGACAAATCCGAGCTTTTTTGTGTACAGAGAGAAGAGGAGGGGACTAAGGACAGAGCCCTGAGGAACCCCTGTAGTTAATTGACAAGGGTCGGACTCGGACCCTCTCCAAGTAACCCTGTAGGTGCGGTCTTCGAGGTATGAGGTGAGGAGGGAAAGTACAGAGCCTGAAACTCCAAGTTCTTGGAGAGTGTGAAGGAGGATCTGATGGTTCACCGTGTTGAATGCAGCAGACAGGTCCAGAAGGATGATGACGGAGGAGAGGGAGGCTGCTTTAGCAGTGTGCAGTTCCTCAGAGACAGCAAGGAGGGCAGTTTCTGTGGAGTGACCTGCCTTGAAACCAGACTGGTGCGGATCCAGAAGGTTGTTCTGATGGAGATAGCAGGAGAGTTGTCTAAAGACAGCGCGTTCAAGTGTTTTAGACGGGAACGGGAGGAGAGAGACAGGCCTGTAGTTTATAACATCTGACGGGTTGAGAGTGGGTTTCTTTAGAAGAGGGTTTACTCTTGCCTCCTTGAGAGTGTTTGGAAAGTGATCAGAAGTTAGAGAAGTATTGATGAGATGGGTGAGAAACAGTAGAATATCAGGAGGGATAGTTTGAAGGAGGTTTGATGGTATAGGGTCCAAACCTTTTTTTCAAATTAGTTAACGAAGTCGCTTGGAAAATAGTTTTTTGGAATTGGAATAGGAAGAATGGATCTTATCTTGAAAGAAAGTGCTTTTTGCCTGAGAGATCGAAGAAGAGAAAGAGGAGAGGAGAGCTTGATAGGTTAGGACAGGGGTCGGCAACCCGCGGCTTTCGAGCCGCATGTGGCTCTTTAAGCCCTCTACTCTGGTTCCCTTGAGCTTAGACAAAAATAAGAAGGAAATACAAATATTTGTAGGACTTTTTATATTTTGTTGCACTAAAAAACGGTTTTAATTAGGTCAACTAAAATATGCGTCATATCCTGCTATGGTCCCGCCAGCGCCTTTTCTTGCAGGTGGATAACCTGACCCCCGGCTCGATGAGCGAGCTATGGATAAATCAAATAAAAGTATCGGAGACACACAGAGGGTTTAATCCTGCATGGACAGAGTTATCTGCTTTCACAGCAAACGATGCTGGCTTACCGGGATGTTTGATATGTGGAGAGAAGTTCTCAAAGGTGCTGCAGCCTTTACGTATTGGAGGAAAAACAAGGAAGAAGAAGACAGCTGACGATCTGCAGTCATAATTCAATCAGTAAACTCTTTTTAGGGTGCAGCTATATGTTTTATTTATTTCAAAGTGGGCCCATTTTAATTGTATTAATTTTCTTCAAATGTGCAGAGGACTCCCCAAGTGCTGTGTTGATTTATTTTAAAGTTGGCTTGTGTATTTCTTTTTGATTCTCCTTATAGGAGTTATTTGTTTATTATTAGAGGTAAAAGTTTTCTATAATGTAATAAATACTAAATGCAAAAAAACTGTAGTTTTTGTCTATGATGTAACAACATATACGGGAAATAATTTGCTTGGGTATTCAACCTTTGACACAGTTCATTATTTTCTCCTCTCACTGTCTCCTTTCCCACGTCATAGGTCTACGGCCTTGGGTATTGCTGCTATCTCTCTTAAGGAGGGGCAGCTTGGGCGCATTGTTGTTGCCAGTCTATGACCGAGCACAAGCCGCCATGAGGTAGTTTACTGTTCAGGGACGAAGGTTCCCTGACGCGCATTCTTTCCTATGGACGAGAGCTCTAGTTAGATTCAGGGTCCATAATGTTTAGTCTCACTGATGAAGAATGTTGATTATTACACTCCGAACTAGTTAAAACCTCGAGCTGCATAAAGAGTTCTTCAGAATTGGTTTGGCAACCGCTGTGTCAACTCGTGACTGTGGTGGCTGTACTCTTCCAGCCGCCTCCCTTGTGTTTGTTTTCCCTTTCCCTGTCTGTGTTTGTGTGGGCGTGGTGGCTGTCACTCCTGGCTCCCGGCTCAAACCTCCACCTGCTGTAATCAGCTGTGCACGCTCCCCTACTACACACCTGATTCAGCATTTACAAATGCCATATCAGCGGAGGCTCCACAACCTGTCAGCGCCAGATCGTTGTTTAACCCACAGTGGTAAAACTCTCAGCCTTCTTAGCCTTAGCATTATTAGCTATTTTCCTCAACACCGTATATTCTTCTTACGTGTTCTTCTTGTGCTCCAGGATCACTCTCCGGCCGCCGTGCTGTCATCACCAGCCGGATTACTCTCCATGCTCCTCCACCTCAAAATAAATCTTTTTCCAACACTCTGCCTTGTCCTGCGTTTGGGTCCTCTCGGAAAACGTAACAGTGACACACCACCTGTCTTGTCAACTCTCCGGCCGTAATTCCAAATAAACCGTCAGTGTTTGACATCAAAGCTCCAGCTCTCCTCGTGTCTCTCTGAGTCCTGACTCTCCATTGCTACAGAAGTTTCCCTTACAACAACTTTATAAGCTATCAAGCTATCAAATATGTTTTGCGGCTCCAGGCAAAACAAATTGGTGGGAAAGGGGGCAAAATGGCTCTTTTGGTCAAAAAGGCTGCAGACCCCTGGGTTAGGAGGTCGTCAGGGTGTTTGGATTTCCACCATTTCCGCTCTGCTGCCCTAAGGATGGTTCTATTAGCACGCATTGCGTCATTTAGCCAGGGAGCAGGAGGGGACTGGCGAGCCTGCCGAGTTGTGAGAGGACATAGAGAGTCCAGAGAGGATGAGAGAGTAGAGAGGAGAGTTTCTGCAGCAGAGTTTGGAGGCAGGAGTTGGAACGAGTCAGAGGAAGGGAGGGCTGAGAGCACTGATGAGGCAAAGGTAGTGGGGGAGAGGGAACGAAGGTTACGGCGGACAGGTGCAGGATGAGAAGAGATTAGTTTGTTATGTTTGGAAAGGGGTAGAGAGAATGAAATGATAAAGTGATTGGATGTGTGGAGCGGGTTTACAGAGAGGTTAGAAGTAGTGCAGGTCCTTGAGAATATGAGATCGAGGACATTGCCAGCTTTATGAGTTGGTGGGGATGGAGACAGTGAGAAAGCAAAGGCAGTTAAAAGAGATGTTAGTTCAGCTATATTCCCTGTCTGGAGGTTGAAGTCTCCGAGAAGTACAGCGGGAGTGCCAGTTTCAGGGATGTGTGAGAGGAGATTATCTAATTCCTCCAAGAAGTCCCCCAAGGTGCCTGGTGGACGGTAGAGAACAACAATGGTTAATTGTATAGGATGGGTTACAGCAACGGCATGGAATTCAAAGGTGGAAGGAGTGAAGTTAGGTAGCTTGAAGAGGGAGAAGCTCTATTTGGGAGAGAGCAGGAGACCAGTGCCACCTCCTCTGCCAGTGGGTCTGGGTCAACCCGATATCACGGCAAGACGTGAACATGTGACGATTTACCATGTTGGGAGACGTGAATATGTCACGATTTCGTCCCTTCAAACGTGACAGTTACACGGTATTGTTAACCCATGTTGACCAGTGGAGAAATAACCGGAAATGCCAAGCAAATGCTACCCCGACGTAATGATTTATTTTGTAATAGTCACACTCGATTACGCCGATTTTCTTTTTGCCCCAGCTGGTCGACACCTCTTTTAGCAGAAACAAAGGCTACATTAATGTATTAAATCGATTTGTGTGGATGTGGAACCGGAAACAGATGTAGGCAAGATCCTCAGCTCGATGATTGGATGGTTTAGCCGCAATGCATGCTGGGATTTGGTGTTTATGTGATGTCAAATCTGAAAACGTTTTTTAAAAATAAAATAATACTTTATTCCGAGTGTGCTTGCTTTTCTCTTTGAAAGTCATCACATAACGGCATTGTAATACACGGTTCGGCTGAGAGAATTACGGCAGATATGTAAAGGCCCTGACACACCAGGCCGATTTCGGCTGTTTTCGTAAGTCGGGAGACGAAGCGTGTCCTGTCGCCCAAACTCAATTTGGTATGTCCCGCACCGTCGACCGTGACACGCCTTATTTGGACTGCCTGTCCCGATGCATGGCCGATGCATCGGGTCTGGCAGTCGGACCAAACAATCACTCTGATTGGCTGTTCAGCTAGCGAATCAGTGCATGAGAAGCGAAACGGAAGTGAGGGACGTAAACAAACGATTTAAGAAGGCACACACAGACTGATATTCATTTTCATCTCATCATGGCGATCTGGAATGACGCAAACGAAGACCTGCTCATCACATTGATCCAGGAGAGGCCAGCTCTGTACGACATCACAGAGAAAAGGTACTCGAACCGAGTAGTGAAAACCGGACTCTGGCGAGAGATTGAAACGCAACTTGGTTTCTCGGGTAAGATTATCTTTTTCATCAATTGAGCTCTTTAGCAGATATTGTTGGCTTTTTATTGTTTGCCAGCGTACAGTGACGTTAACGTGAAATGTAATTTGTTATTTCAACCTTGTGTTTTGTTGTTATCTTGTTGCTAGCTGTTGCTAGCTGTGCAGTTTGGCACTGCATATAGATATGAATTGGACATGCTAACTAGCCACAATGCTTACATCGTTTATTTGTGTGCTTCAGAGAAAGAGCTGAGGAAGAAGTGGGATTCTCTCCGAACCCAGTACACCCGGTACAGGAGACTTGCCCCTTCGGGTAGTTGTGGAGCACCAAAGACGGGCAGACAGCAGTGGATCATAACCAGGCTGCAGTTTGCACACGCTATTTGTTGTTGTTTATATCACGCAGTCTGTTCTTCTTCTCTGTCTTCCGGTTGTTGCCTATTTTTTATGACGAATACACACTACCGCCGCCTGCTGGTAAGGAGAGTTATTGCCACTCACGCACTGAAGTCTTTGCTGTGTGTTCCCGTGCGACACATGGCCAAGACGCAGGAGAACACCGCGACGCAACAGCCGACGTCGGCGTCGGCGAGTCCTCTGGTGACTGCTTGGTGTGTCAGGGCCTTAATATTGAATGCAGCCGAACCGTGTATTACAATGGCGTTTGTTTCTGCTAAAAGAGGTGTCGACCAGCTGGGGCAACAAGAAAATCGGTGTAATCGAGTGTGACTATTACAAAATAAATCATTACGTCGGGGTAGCATTTGCTTGGCATTTCCGGTTATTTCTCCACTGGTTACCATGGGTTAACAATACCGTGTAACTGTCACGTTTGAAGGGACAAAGTTGTGACATCTTCACGTCTCCCAGCATGGTAAATCGTCACATATTCACGTCTTGCCGTGATACCGGGTTGGTCTGGGTGTATGGGAGAAGGAATATGCTGTGGAGAGAGCTGCTGGGGTGGATGTGTTGGATGGAGTAATCCAGGTCTCAGTGATGCGGCTTTCACACCAGCGCTTTTCCCCTTTCTAGCTCCGAGTGGGAGCTTTTCTAGTTCAGCTCCGGTTTCCCTTTTCTGCTCCCGCTCTGTTCACACCGCCCAGAGCTGCCGCTGCTGCGTCATGACGTCACTGTTTACGTGCCTGCTTCATAAAATCCAAACCGCGCGGAAATCCCTCACATCGACAACAACAACAATGGCCGATTGTATTGAAGTGCTGTTCGCTTTGGTTATCCTCTTACGAAACGAGGGACGACTTTACTTGGAACTTTACAAACATCACATGCGAAATGCAAGACTTCTTTGTGGTCTTCAGCATCAACGACGAATCTGCCCCCGCCCCCGCCTCGACGTAAGAGAGACGTAAGCGACGCCGCCTCTTCGCTCCGAAGCTCTTGCCTCTAGACCGAAAATTTTTTGGAGCTGGAAGTGAACCAGATTCCGGAGCTAAGAGGCGGCGCCTCTGCAGTGTGAACAGGAAAAACCGGTACTTTTCAGGCTCCAGCTCCGAGCCGGAGCTGAAAACGCGTTGGTGTGAAAGGGGCATGAGAGCAAGGAAATCCAGAGACTGCAGGGAGGCGTAGCCAGAAATGAAGTCAGCCTTAGGAACAGCTGACTGGCAGTTCCACAGGCCACCTGAAACTAGATGTTGGATCTCAGTGGAGCATGTGGGATAGACGAGAGCAGGGCGGTTATAGCGATCAGGAGATGCACGGGGCCAGTGATAATTGCGAGAAGACACATGAACAGGTCTTATTTCTACCTTTTTGCCTTCATTGGATGGACCCCCTTTTTGTACATGGCTTTCTCTAACAGGTGAGCTACATGAGCGCCCCCTGTTGTTTTATTTGACTAAACTGAGCCTAGGGTTGAGGTTGAATTGTCATCAAAAATCAGGTCCTATTGGTAAGGTTGAGCAGTGCAGGGTAGACCTAAGTGCAGACAGAGGAATGTTTTGACTGAAAATAAACTTAATTCAAGGATTATTGGATAAATGCAAAACCCACAAGTACTCTCATTCCCTCTCATCGCAAAAACAACCCACCAATCCCAGAACTTAAATACATACATGACCAATCAAGAGACAAGACACAGCTGGGGACAATACTTGTGCACCGATTATTTTCATAAACTTAGCTTCTTCTGTATTCTGAGGGGCATTCACTGCCTTAAAATAGAAAGAGATGTACAGTACCTTGTGCAGAGAGAAGGAAGACTACAAATCCTCTCACTGGTAAACTCATAGCTGCTCCTCGCGTCTCTGATGATAAATCAGTTAGATCACATAATGGAGAAATAGGACGGTTCCTCTGTCAATGTGCTAAAAAACTACGTTTCCTTCCTCTTTACAGTTTGAAAATAGGGATGCTTAAAATAAGGCTTTAGGTTAGAATGAAGAACTTATTCCTGCTATGGTTTTGCAAATGATGCATTTTCTTTTGGATGAAAATGGGTGACTCACAATTCAACATTGCAATCCCTGAAACCCCACAGATCCTAAAAACAGGAACAAACACATTGCATGGTGGTTTTGTTGTGAACATCATCATTAATGTTAGATCTGCTCTTCACCTGTAGTATTATGGTCTGAGGTGCAGGGTGTGCAGAGATCTCAGTAGAAGTGTGACTAACCAGCCTGTCTTTCTGATGCTTTACCAGAAACTCTTATAAGACCATATGTGTTCAAAGATGTACCCCTTGCCCTCTACAGCTCATATTTTGTAACGCACTGTGATGGAAATGAGATGTGTGTGAGAAATCCTGTGTTTTAATCATTTGCAAATAACAAACTACTGATGTCTTATAAATGATGCCTGATGAGGACTGAACTGGATCTGCTGAAGTTTAATTTTTAGTATTAATATGAATATAATTCATACAGAGAATATTCAGCCAAGCTTAACATAGACATTTATCACTTTTTTAATGTATATTTATTAACTCTCAATTGATAAAAATAGCACAGTAGACAGTTACATTACAGACGGACAACCAAACATATTGGTCTCTTGGAAAGCAGCAAGATTACTTTTCCAAAAGCTAAATAAAAAGTATTAAAATTAAGCTGAGTCACATTTGTATAGTTGTTTACACTTTAGACTCTATAACAATTCAAAAAAGAGAAGGAAACCAATAGCAAGATGTACTGTTTGATTAAACATTGAAGCACAATCTATGATGAGGTTTAAAGAAGAACTTAAACATTTTTTAAAAGAGGAAGAAGCAAGTTACAGTATTGACTGTATTGAAGTGAACATGTATTATTTGGGACTGTTTTCAAGTAATCCTATATATATATATAACCTTCTCACTCACACTCACTGACCCAGATACCAGCACACACACATATTCTTTTCAAGGTTCTTTCTGGGGCCAATATAATCTCAGGCACCAATATATCTGTGTACAATGTTTGATTGTCTGGGAAAGAATAGTTTGTGTGAAATATTCCTTGGGAAAGTAAAGGAGTGAACTCAGGTGAAAGATAAAGATTGACTCTGTCCTTGTTTACTTCCGAAGCTGTCACGCTCTGTTCAGAAGTAAAATACTTTTCCCCAGAACTCTGATTCGCTGTATTGGGCCCGACCCGAAGTGAATCCAACCAGTAAGAACACCTAGGGGAGTGAGCAACCAACACAACTCCTCCCCACGGACTCTCTGATTCGCTTAGGAGTGAAATCGACCAATTAGAGATTTGGGGGGGCGGAGCAACCGGCATAACTCTGCCCCCAAATATATCTATGTTTCTGACTGGCTGGTCCCGATATCTGTATCGCACAGCAGTAGAACTGGGAGTCCAGAGTACTCTGTAACTTGTATTGGTGTTTTTTACCATTAAAATCAGATTATTGTTATAACTTTTATTCCGGTGTTTTGAACTCCTTCTCTTATTAACCTGACCAGGCTCATCTAACGGACGGCGCGGAGCGGAGGTGGGCTTTAAGCCACCACCACTGTGTTTGCTCCTACACCATCAACACCAGAACAGCAGAAAGGTGACACAACTTGCGTCGTAGACTGAAAACCAAATCTGTTTCGACTGCACGATGGCATTAATATAAAACAAATATATATATATATATAAAAAAACTTCCTTTTTCTGTATATTCTTAAAATAGTTTGGCTTCTTTGAACCGAGGTTAGACTATGTGAGGAGTTTGAAAAAGCAACACTTAAAAAACAAAAATGTTGACTTTAGTTAAATGTATTATGTCAACAATCACCACATAACTGTATCAGGATAACTGAATGCAATAATATTACGTTGAAATTCAAAATATTAGGTTCAACTTAATATAATAATCTGACCTAATACAGTTATGTGACCTTTGTTGACATAATATATTTAATTAAAGTCAAAGTTTCAGTTTTTTCCATGGGCATACAACTCCTAAAATCTCCTGAGGCTGCTCAGTGAATTGTATCCGACTGATAGCCGAGAATAGCTGAGGGAAGTTTGTAGTTATGATCAGTAAAATATCCCCCTGTAGATTGAACCTTATAATGAACTGTTTCACTCACATTTCACATCAATAAACAACTTTTCCGATGTCCTCCTCCCCAGCTTGTTCTCAGCTGTACAGAAATACTCTCCAGAGTCAGAGGCCTGCATGGAGCTGAAGACAAGCTGTGGTTCTTCATTCAGAATAGAAGAGTATGAAGTTTCATCCTTGTACCAGGTGTATTTAGCTGCTGGGTTAGCATCATCCCAGCAGAGAGACTCACTGACACAGAGGGAGGCTTTGGAGCATCTGGAGGAAATGTGGTAACAAAACTCAATCATAAAATAATAGAGCTGAACAAGTAGTAATGAATAGTACAACCTTCCCATGCCATAAATGGACAGATTAAACCTTTAAATAAGTTGTTTGACTCACATTTCACATCAATAAAGTAATTTTCAGATGTCCTCCTCCCCAGCTCGTTCTCAGCTGAACAGAAATACTCTCCAGAGTCAGAGGAATAGATAGAGCTGAAGACAATCTGATATTCTTCACTGGAATATATTAAGCCATTTTTCTTGTACCAGGTGTAGTTAGCTGCTGGGTTAGCATCACTGCTACAGGTCAGAGTCACTGAACTGCCCTCCTCTATCTCAGCAGAGGGACTCACTGACACAGAGGGAGGCTTTGGAGCATCTGGAGGAGATGAGTAGAAATATCACTTTTACTGTAAAGGCAAAATCAAACTAGCTTTTCTTTAGTGCCCCCTAAAAAGAGGAAGCAAACCTTAACGATAATGACAAAGTGCAAAAACAGAAGAGGTTAAAGAGGCCCTGTTATGCTTTTGGGGGTTTCTCTTTCCTGTAGTGTGTCATATAGATTTGAGTGCATGTAAATGGTCTGCAAAAGCTAAAATCCCTGTGTTCCTGCAGAGGGAGTTTATCTCCATCAGGGAGAGCGCTTGCGCTCCAACACCTTGTACGTGATTGGCTAAGGAGCGGGACATCTCTAAGCGGTTGACCAATCACAACAGAGCCGGCCAGCTAACCAATCAGAGCAGACTGGGCTCTGGTTTCAGACAGAGGGTGAAAAGAGGTGCTGCAGCACGGACAGTATGAGAACAATAAAGAGCTTTTTGAACATTAAAGCATGGAGACATTTCCCAGTAGAGACAGGAAATACAAATATGAACCTGAGAATGAGCATAAAATGTCCTCTTTAAAACAGTGCAGTGAACTCACACACTGAAGGAGAACGGTGATTCTCTTGTCCGTTTAAAGCACAGGAATAGATGTCTGCTGAACCAAAGTTGACTAAACCAGAGTAAGATATTCCTGTCCAAAGTTCCTCTCCATTCTTGTACCAGATGTAGGAAGTATTATCAGGTGCCCGACAGCTGGTGTGACACTTCAGCTCTGCCTGGCCTGAATACGCTCTGCTCACCTTCAACTGGAGATCTGGATTTATGAAGAAGAAACAGGAACGACAAAACTCTCAACATACGTGCAAAAACCACACCGCTCAATGATATTATTTTGAGCTACTGAACATTTGGAAATATAAAAGATGAGTGTTACCTGTGACAGACAAAGTGACTCCAGATTCGCCACAAACTCATCATAGTTTGTGGCGAATCTGAACTTGTACTCAGCTGAGTCGCTCTCTATCAGGTCTTTGATTCTCAGAGTGCAGATGTTGTTTTCACAGAGGTGTTCTACACGACCTGCATACTCTGAGTCTGTGGTCAGATCTACAGGTTCACCACCTTTCTGTTTAAACCAGAATGTTTTCTTAACTCTGTTAACTATGCCTCTCCATCTAGATGGGTATCTGTAGCTGCATCTTATCTCCACTGTTGATCCTTTCACTGCACAGATCTCAGTAGAAGAGTAAGTCACTCCCCAGTCTTTCTGACCCTGAGCCACTGAAACACAGAGCACACCAGAAACATTCATTAGACTCATATCAACATCAAGGAGACACATTTTCATTGGTGAAGCTGCTTAGTCCACATTTCTCACAGCTACATATTCTCCAACGCTATCCAAGTAAATTGTAGGGTAAAACTCTGACTGTTTTATTGCAGTTTTATATTATTTCTATCGTTTTGCCTTCATTGGATGGACCCCCTTTTGATACATGGCTTTCTCTAACAGGTGAGCTACATGAGCGCCCCCTGTTGATTTATTTGACTAAACTGAGCCTAGGGTTGAGGTTGAATCATCATAAAATTGCAGGTCCTATTGTTAAGGTTGAGCAGCGCAGGGTGAGGGTCTGCTAAGTGCAGACAGACGAATGTTTTAACTGAAAATAAACTTTATTCAGGGCAACTGGATAAAGTTAAAGTTAAGTTAAAGCCTTTTGTTGTCATTATACACAGAGTATAACGAGATTCAGAGTGCAACTCTGTCCCGGTGTGCAAAAAATACAAACAAATACATAACACTAAAAAACACGGCAATAGGACAGACAACATACAATCATACGGGGAATAAATAGTTAAAAATATTGATATAAAAAATAGTATATAAAGTGCATTTAAAAGTGTGTGTATGTGTGAGAATGGTTACAGTTATTGCATTATGTGTGGTGGTTGAGCAGCCTGACGGCCCAGGGGTAGAAACCAACAAGTACTAAAAGAAAAAAGAACCCACCAAACCAGAACTTAAATACATACATGATCAATCAAGAGACAAGACACAGCTGGGGACAATACTTGTGCCCCATCAAAATCTTCAACACTATTTTAAATTTTTTCATAAACTTAGCATCTTCTGCATTTCTGAGGTGCATTCACTGCCTTCAAATAGAAAGAGATGTACAGTACCTTGTGTAGAGAGAAGGAAGACGACAAATCCTCTCGCTGGTAAACTCATAGCTGCTCCTCACGTCTCTGATAAATCAGGTATCACATACAAGAGAAATGGGACGTTTCCTCTGTTACTATGTCAATGTGCTAAAAAACTGCTGGGGATCCCTTCCTCTTTTCAGTTTGAAAATAGAGATGCTTTAAAAAAGGCTTTAGGTTAAAATGAAGAACTTATTCCTGCTATGGTTTTGCAAACGATGCATTCAAACAACTGGACATGGGCATCCCTGAAGCCCCACTGATCCTTAAAACAGGAACTAACACAGTGCATGGTTGTTTTGTTGTGAAAAATCATCATTGATGTTGGTGTTAGAGCAAGTATTTTATAAAAAAGGCCACCTAATCGTGACATTCCTTTAAGTTACAAAGTGATACCAGCCTTAACATAGAAAGACAGCAAGAAAGAATACCTAAGTTGCTTATTGTTTTAGTTGAGTTTTGCCTCTATTGTTTTGACTATTGTAAAGGCCTGTTTTCTTTGTGTAAAAAGCTTGTTATTTTATTTTGAGTATTGCACAATATCATCCCACCATCGGATGCCAAGCAACTCATCAACTGTGAGTAACACAAGTGTAAAGGAAAGGAAACAAGTTAGAAATGTCTGTTTAAGGCGTCTAGTGGCTTGATGGAAAATAAGGAAGGAAGCCACGACAGTTAGATTTGCTCTTCACCTGTAGTATTATGGTTAGGGATGCACGATAATTATCGGTCCGATAATTATCGGTCCGATATTAGGAATTATGACGTCATCCCGATAAACCCGATACCAGTATTAATAGCCCCGATAATATACAATATATTTTTTGGGTAAAAAAAAAGAAAACATACTGCGGTGTGGGTGGATTGGGATGAGGGGCGCTTGTTTTTCACTCGGCTCCTCCCGTTTTGCCAGTACTGTGGTATTAGTGGTTTAGGAAGAAGGGAGTTGTTCACAAATCCAGCGCTCCCTAACTCATGCCTGGCTGTGACGTAAATGGTGTGCGGCCGTGAAGCCAGGACAGTAAACAAACATGTCGTCGGTGGTATGGGCGTTGGAGCTATGTGCAACTCAAGGCATATGCTCGAACGGGAGCTGCCTGGACGCTGCAATCATGTTGCGCACTATCCGTGCTGAGTGTGCTGACTTTTCGTACAATGTCCCACTGTCTGGCTTCCTGCATAAAGTCAAGTGCTCGGCGCAGTTGTGGCGAAATGTCGCTCCTCTGTTTTCATTTAAACAGCTCCTTATATCCGTTAGCGCAGCTAGCTAGCACCAGATGCTAACAACAACAATGCACGTAAGGTCTCTCTCTCGCTCGCTCGGGCCACACATACACACACCCTCCCGGTCCTCCCAATAGCCAGTCGGTGCCTGCCGGTGAGCGTGGAAGTGTGGTCTGCCACAAGCGGGCGGCAGGAGCGGGGCTGTCAGCATCAGCTTGTAGATGGTATTTTAAACTCGATGCGCTCTGAAACTACGGGGCGGCCGAGGAAAAAAAATACACATGCGTTAATCGCGTTAAAATAATTAGTGGTGTACATTTTTTTTGTATCGGTTATCAGTATCGGTCTTGAGAAGCAGGAAGTTATCGGTATCGGTTTCAAAAAAACAATATCGTGCATCCCTAATTATGGTCTGAGGTGCAGGGTGTGCACGGATCTCAGTAGAAGTGTGACTAACCAACCTGTCTTTCTGATGCTTTACCAGAAACTCTTATAAGACCATATTTGTTCAAAGATGAACCCTTGCCCTCTACACTTCATATTTTTGAACGCACTTTGATGGAAATTTCCAGATCTTTGTGAGAAATCCTGTCTTTTAATCATTTGCTAATAACAAACTGCTGCTGTCTTATAAATGATGCCTGATGAGGACTGAACTGGATCTGCTGACCTTTGATTTTTAGTGTTAATATCAATATAATTCATACAGAGAATATTCAGCCAAGCTTAACATAGACATTTATCACTTTTTTAATGTATATTTATTAACTCTCAATTGATACAAATGGCACAGTGGACAGTTACGTTACAGACGGACAACCTAACATATTGGTCTCTGGAAAACAGCAAGATTACTTTTCCAAAAGCTTGAAAAAGGATTAAAATTAAACTCAGGTTCATTTGTATAGTTGTTTACACTTTAGACTCTATAACAATTCAGAAAAGAGAAGGAAACCAATAGCAGTCACATTTTCAAGATGTACTGTCTGATTAAACATTGAAGCACAATCTATGATGAGGTTTAAAGAAGAACTTAAAACATGTTTTAAAAGAGGAAGAAGCAAGTTACAGATATGTATAAAGGATGCTTAGAAGAACAGCTGTGAGAAAGAGAATGAGGAACTGGTTTAACCTTCATTTAACAACAAGGAGTCAAATGTAAGCATCATTTTAGAAATACAAAAATAAGACATCTATACGTATACATATTTGGAAAGGTGGAATGAATGGATTAATATGAGGATCAGAATTCAACAATAAGTAAGGTGTTTGAAGAATCAACCTGTGTGTGTGTGTGTGTGTGTGTGTGTGTGTGTGTGTGTGTGTTTGTGTGTGTGTTTGTGTGTGTGTGATCTAGCATTACGAACCTTGTGGGGACCTACATCTGTTTACAGACTCACGTGTGGGGAGTCGCCTCCCTTATGGGGACATAAGTGCAAATACTGTCTTTCTTTCTGTTTTTCCCCAATTTTACTTTTCCATGACATTTTCATTATAAAATATACACATTGAAGGAATACTGAAAATAAAAGTAGTTAGGATGCTAAATGTAAGCTGATGCACATCTGTTTACACCCCCACTCTTGCAGTAAAGTGTGTGTATACACTTTACATTAAAATACACATTTTACTCCATCTCCTGCTACATGTTGTTTCTGACTGCTTTCACTCCTACCTACTGTTACTTAACACCATGGAAACCTGAGGGTAAATGTTTCACTTCTCTCTGTTTCATCCAGGTGAGTCTCCCTCTGGTTTGATGCATCTAAAATAAATCATGTACATTTCTGGTGAGTTATTTCTCAGGAAGTTGTTTTGGGTTTGTTTTCATAAATACAGCTGAGTGAGAGCTTGCTGACCTTCAGACCAGGTCCTCCTGCTCCTCTGGTTCTTCTGTCTGTTCTGCAGAGACCATGTTCAGGTCTGAGACGTTCTCATACACAGAACAAGGGTCCAACTGATGGAGAGACAACGAGAGGAGAGTCAGAGGCCATCATTTGAGAGAAATACAATTATATTTTATATTAAAGGGGACCTATCATGCAAAATGCACTTTTGTACATCTTTTATACATGAATATGTGCCCCCGGTGTGTCAGGGAACTCACCAAGTGTCAGAAAACACAACCCTCTCTCTTTTCTTCCATACCCAAATCTCTAAAAACGGGGCTGCAACAGATCTGATACAGACTGATCCAGATTTGAAATATCTCTGACGTCAGAAATGAGGAGCTCCGCCTATATGGCCAACTCTCCACCTATCAGGGGAATGAGAGGTTGCATGATAGGTCCACTTTAAACTAAAATTATGAAACCAAGTAATGAATATGTGATATGTGACCTTGTTTATTAACAGTTAATAACCAGATGCTATAGAACAATCTGTCGCTGTCTCACCTCCACAGTCTCTATGGGTTCATTCACTTCAGTGGTGGAGCTCGAAGCATTCTTCTTCCTGAATTTAATCCAAAAACAAACAGATTTATAAATATGAGAGTCAGTACACAGGGGAACATATCAATGCTGGATATGATTATGTATTTAAAGAGTTACCTCATACAGAGAAAGAAAAGGGGCAGAGGAATCAGCACCAGAACCCCCAGAACCAACCTGGTGATGTTCATGATCATTGGGGATTTAAGGAAAAGAAAAAGGGTTTTATTTTCTGACGCTGCGTGAGTTCCCCGACACACCGGGGACACCTATTTATGTATAAAAGATATAAAAAAGTGCATGTTGCATGATAGGTCCCCTTTAAGTTTGCACATCTTTATTCATCATTTTATTCATTTGTTTATAAAAATATTTATTCAGTGGAAAACAAAAACACATCCTGTCCAGCAGAGTTGACATTTAAAAATATCTTTGAAAAAACTGGGAAAAAAGGTTAAATCTTGATTGTTATGCCTAAGGAGCAATACAAATACGTAATGAAACAACTCTCCCCAGTACTTTTCATTTAGTTCTTCAAGTATACTGTGATGCTAATACTGTCAGTATTACTTACGTTAAATGTAATTTAGCTGACACTTTTATCCAAAGCAACCTACCTACAATACGGTAGACATGCAGGACCCAATGTGGCTTATAAATCTTGCCAAAGGACAGTTTGACATGTTGACTGCAGGGGACTGAACCTCCGCCCCTTTGATTTATAGACATCCATGAGCCATCATAGCTCTCACCAATGTAGTCATAGTCACATTAGGCGTTCATAATAATACACTGTTTTGAGATGAAGCCCCTTATGAAACTATTAGGATGTCCCTCTGGCTCCCTCGTCACTTAAACATTAAACACCTGGCTTAGAAATGTTGACAATCAGTAACAGGTAATGAACTGAATAACTTTATTTAATGATATGGTTACTTACAAACAATACACATCAGTGACATCAAATCAGTTTTACAAATTACAAAAAAATGTTTAACAAAACACTAACTTATGATGACAATGAAGCAGAAGTTAAATATGAATAAAATGAATATTATCAACATGTTAAACAATAAAAAGGCAATTAAACTGAACATCAGAGCAGAAAAAGATGATGTTAAATATATATTGTACATAGAGAAATGTGGGCTACTTTGAGAAGCTTAAAAATAGTTTTCTGTCTTGGAATTTATAAATTACAAGCTTCAGCATACGTTAGCTACATGATACTAGTAATCCAGCAGACCTTATATTTATATGTGTGTTTAAACAGTTTGAGCACTGTTGAAGAGAACACAGATGTTATGTCAATACTCTTGGTTTTTTGTTGACTACGCTGTACAATGCAGATGGATCGTCCGCAGCCTCATGACGTTCTGATCTGTTGATAAAGCAAATTATAAACTCACATTAATGACTAAGAACATGTTTTTGTAAAGAAGGATGAAACAACATAATAACTTTATGTAGCAAAGAAAGAGGATCTTTTACTCACTCTGCAGTAGCACTGTGACCTTTAAATGTGAGAGTAGAGTACACAACATCTTCCTCCTTGTCCTTCTCGTCCTTCTTGTGTCTGCGGAGATGAGCGGGCTTGATGTTGGAGTAGAGAGCATCTTCCTGGTTTTGAATGAATCTCGCGCTGGCATAGCAAACCTCGGCCTCCGGCTCTGGTGTTGCATTCTGTACTTCAGCTGAAGGGCGGTCATACATGCGTACCTGAAGGAAACATCACAAAGACAAACAACATATATTTCTAGTGGTTAGTGTCTCATAGATTGGCCTTTAAGACACAATCACCATTACTTTTGCAATGGGGCTTCTTTGCAATTTCAGTACATTTAAAAATTCCAAATCAGCCACCAAAAACTCCTCGATTTATTAAATGTCCTCATCTTTCAAAGTCAAGTGCAATTTTCAAAGTCTAAAAGTGATTAAAAGGTTTGAGGCATAAACTGTATTTAAGAAGTTGACATGATCAATATGAATTTGGCTAATTATGGTGTTGAAGCCTTGAATTTGGTATTTTGCCCACTGCCACCTCAATGTTCTGTTCTATTCTGAACAAAAAACATATTACAAAAACTTTTTTTAGGACTGCAAATTGGTTCAAGTTGTAAAAAAACAATTGTGGACAACATTATGTTTTTTGATAACAAGTCACCTTTTTGCTAATATACTCTAAATGGGACCATAACTTACAACACATCAGTTGTGCTGTATTAAAGAAGACTTTAAATCATCAAGTAAGACCATAAACTCATCAGGAAAACATATACTGAGGTAAATAAATCATGTTAAAAGTAGGGTCATTTTCTCATAGAATTCTACACAATCAGATGCTGTGTTATAGCCAGTGGATTCGCTCTCTGCTGGCCATTGGAAAGAATGCAGCCTTAAGGCACTTTGGCATTGGATTAATCTTTCAGACCTGAGGTGGCTGCTTGCTTTGAGATCACTTCTGTTATTGTCATTGTATCCCCCAATATTTAAAAAATGCTTACATGTATGGAAAGGTTTACATCCCAAGCAATGGAAAGACCAAAGACACCTTACACATAATGTTGATAACCGTATGACACAGTTTGAAAAGACAAAAGCATAGCTATGGATTTATCAAATTGAATTTAACAGGAGGAAAAAAGAAAGTATGATAGGTACTGAATGGTAATCACCTGCACACTGGTAAGCACTGCAAAAAGGCCTCTCATTCACCAAACTCACACACAGATGGCGACAAAGCTTCACCGAAAAAGTACTACATGGCCCATGAAGAGCATCTTGATTACATTTATTTTGGTCTTTAAACACACAGACAGGGATCAAAGCCTCAACACTGTGATTAATGGATGACTCACTCCACCTCCTGAGTCACGTTTAGTTTGGGAAAAGGACGTTTCCAAACTGGGACATGATGCACTGTTCAAATGAGTTTGCAGATGAGGGTTGACCCTTAGTGACACCTGAAATCTGCTTTCTCACCTGAGCGTCGTTGTCTGGTCTCTCTCCAGCTTCCGTGGTTGGTTTCGAGGACCTCTTTCTTCTGGAAAACAAAGTGAATTAACAAAAAAATTAATCTTAACATTAAATAACTGTGAAGCATAACTGAACGTAATCAAAGTAAAACTGAACTGCTTACCTAATCAACAGAAAGGCAATGAGGAATATGATACCCACAATAACAGCAGTTATTGATCCAGCAGCGACTGATTTCATTGAACCTGGGAAACAGTGACAATTAGCTTTTATATTACATTTGAGTTTTTGCTTTTGCATCCCATAAATGATCAACAGCACAAGGGTGTTTTTAAAACGGAAACAACCGTTGATATTGGCGCCCCCCAGACTAACGATTAATAGTTGACTTTGCACTCAATTGTTCAAATCTCTGTCTTGGATTCTTTAGCAGAGCAGTCAGTTGATCCCAACTTAGTGATGAGGTTAATCACCTTATCAGGAATGCTGCCCACAAATATTTCATGGAACATTTGGGAAACTATAGTTTTCGATGCCAAAGAGAGGGACTCGATGACATTCTGGCAATCTGTCAGGTGACTGAAAAAAGGGAGGCAAGACCTTTCCTAGCATCTTGTTAAAAGTGAAGAAGTGCTGACCTCGACTGGGAGAGCAGAGAGTGTTGGAAGACTTGCAAGTAGTCAAAAAGCCTCACTTTAGCAAGATGACCAATGGTAAGGCAAACATAAATATAGATTGGTTGTACTGGTTGACAACCCAATGCAGAGTAATGCAGAGGTTGTTGTCGATGCCTGTGGCTTAGCAGAGAGGGGAAGTAGACTATGTGGGTGCTTGAAATTATCACAAAAAGTCCGGCAACTTCGAGTAGCAAACCTCAGATTTAGAATTCAAAATAAAAATTCTGTCCAGAGAGTGTAACAGTTAATTGCATCTTGGATCTTCAAAGAATTGTAGTGCTAAAGTTGCTGTGCCTCTTGGGAGGTCCTGTGGTGTGAAATGATTTACCTGCCACAATAGACAGATGTAAGGTAGAGTTAAGACGTCCTATTTTGTTCTGGGTTACACAGTAATAACTCCCACTGTGTTCAGCTCTGAAGTCAGTGATGTTGAAGATCTGTCCTGAAGCTTTTGGAGAGTCTTCATTCCTCTTGTACCAGGTGTAGTTAGCTGCTGGGTTAGCATCACTGCTACAGGTCAGAGTCACTGAACTGCCCTCCTCTATCTCAGCAGAGGGACTCACTGACACAGAGGGAAGCTTTGGAGCATCTGGAAGAGAATGTGTAGAAGTGTATCTTTAGTAAAGTAGATCTACTAATTCCCCACTTGATATCATCAAGGTGTGCGGAAGGGGAAACAAAGTGGCCTTGTTTTTGACCTGAGCACTGCAATCTAGATTGTGTACTATGCAATATTTTAGGAGATTGATAAGATCGTTAGTCAATCAATCTATTAGCAGCAAACACATGTTCTTGATCCTACGATGTGTACATTGTTCCTGCAAAGATTGTGCCACTTAGCTCGAGTCGTATCCTTAGTTGAAAGCCACAGTTCATTTGATTGAAACGTTGGTTTACTCTCTCAGCAGACATAAGAGGACCAAACAAATGAAACTAGAAAAATGAAAAATGTGTTCATCCCTAAGATTTACATAAAGAAAGCCAAGTAGGCAAATCACAGAGTAAAGTATGGAGAGCTCATGTCATGAATGGCGTAAATCCTTCAGCTGCAGCCAATAAAGAGTCATCCCTTTATCAAAGACAGAGGCATTTTGGACTAAAACAAATGAAACCTTAGAAGTAACAGTGACATAGTAGCATGACATGAAATCCAACTCTTTTTAGAGGTATTGCTTCCAAGCTGGCATGGACTCGAGGAATGACTCAAGGGATCACAAACCTTTTTTAACGTACACATGGCATGTGAATATGTTAGACATCAAAAGGTGATAGACGTGCTTTATGAATTTATTTTAGATAATGTTTTTACCAGGGAAAGATCATCACAGGTTAACAATCACCATCTCTACTCAACACATGTATATTAGGTGACTTGTTGATGTTTTGTACTTACATTGGACATCTATGTGTACTGATGTCGAGTTGATCTGGCCGTACTTATTCTTAGACTCACAGTGGTAGTTCCCTTTGTCCTCTAAGGTGATAGAGACGAGTTGATGAATGTCTTTTGACCCCCAAGGCAGTGTTTGATTGTCCTTGTACCAGGTGTAGTTAGCTGCTGGATTAGCGCCACCTTTACAGGTCAGCTGCAATGATTTGCCAATCTCTATTTTAGCAGAGGGACTCGCTGACACAGAGGAAGTCTTTGGAGCATCTGGAGGACAAAAGAGAGAAACCAGTTTTGTGGGCATATGGCTACAACAAACCAGAAGCAGCAACACAACGATTAAGCTCACTTCACTTCCATCTACAATAGAAACCCTGCTCCATGAGACAGGGTGTTATCAAATCTGCAAAGATGGCAGATTAAAATATTTCCTGATAGACCTGACGATGACATTTGGCCACAAGTTTTCTCTTCATGGCCTCATCTTTTTGAAGAAGATGCATCACAACAATGTTAAGTGACTCAAAATCTCCTCACACTGAAGACAAACACAGTTTGTGTAGCAATGTGCGTCTGGGACTTCAAATGTTGCAATAACAAAAGTGATTGCAATATGTTATGGCTTTACTTAGAAAGGCTATGCATGTACTTTACATTTGGTTTAACACTGCACCAGTTGCATCCAAGACAATGTGTTGCTTACTAGATTAGCAAAAACGGTTAGGAGACTGACCTCCTGCGGTTTTATACACACAACTGGAAGGATATAAGAAAGACACATTTCCAAATGTACATTGAAATAATGAGTTGTTGAGTGGCCACGGTCAGGATGAATATTCATCTATAGCACATATAGAATTTAAAATGTAAACACTAGTCCATAGCCCATTTTATGCCAGAGTCACAGTATTTGCATTTGTAGTATTAGTATACTGTATGCTTGGATATTTATCAGACATGATATGTGTTGCGCCCATTAGAATGGTTTATATGTTTTGTTATTTGAACACTAGATGGCGTAATGGGGCAACAGCATACAAGTGATCTCCAGGCACAGGTGCATTGATTGTGACTGGGAGAGCAATCGTTTTTTTAGCATGTCTGTGAACACGCTGTTTTCTTTGAAAATAAAAGATATTGAAAGCTACACTTCGTCATACTTGGAGATTACACGCGTCCAATTAGTTAAACCCAGTTTGGTCAATCCCAGGTGATATTGAGTGGCAATAGTCACCACATAATGAATTAACTGACACCCACTGTAAATACTGAAATAACTGACACCATAATAAGGCATCCGACAGAGCTGTCCTTACACACAGACCGGACTTTTACTGAAGCCTCAGGTCAAAAGAGGATGAGAAGCCCTCCTATGATTACTGATGTTACTGAGGCTTGCCCCACTGCAGCTGCTCATTCTGACTTTCTTCTGCTAATAATATAATCAGCCTTTCTTCCATGTGGGCAGTACTGTGCATTGATCTTTCTTGGATTTACACCTTTGCCCAGTTATGGGAAAGTTCTGCTCCAGTTCTTGAATAGAAATGTGTTAACAAAGATTACCCTAAGTGATGTTGTTTCTCATGTAGTACATGTTGTACAGGGTACAAAATGACAATGACAAAAAAAATGACCATAACTACATTTCTAAAAAGGGGAAAATTAATAATCTTTTTTCTCAAAGTAATAATAAACCTGTGAGTTGGATGTAGAAAAGTCAGAATCAATGTAGATTTTATATATTTGAAAGAAGAAGAAAAAAGATCAGTTAGCTGAGTTTCTTCCCGTTACATGGATATAAAATATTCATAGTTTATTAAATATTAAGATGCCCTCAGACGCTGTGTCCTGCAGATGATGCGTTTTTCCGCCCGGGGGCGGGGGGGGGTTGGGGTTCAGCAAAGATTACCCTCGGTGAAGTTGATTCTCACGTAGTACATGTTGTACAGAGTATTTCAATCACAAAATGTGAATAGCTGTGTAGATGCATTTTAGACTTTGAAGGTGGAGTGATAAATGGATGGCTCATTGTTTGATTCTGGGACTTTAAACCGGACAAAGCTTCTATAATCTCCTGAAGCTTCTCGGTGAATTACACCAGACTCTAAATGTATAGCAAGTAGATATAAGAAACTAACAACAATTACTCACAATTCACATCAATAGAGATGTCTTTAGATGCCTTCGTCCCCAGCTTGTTCCCAGCTGTACAGCAGTACTGTCCAGAGTCAGAGGAATTGATGGAGCTGAAGACAAGCTTTGGTTCTTTTTTTAAAAGAGGAAGGTATTCTTTTCTATTCCTCTTGTACCAGGTGTAGTTAGCTGCTGGGTTAGCATCACTGCTACAGGTCAGAGTCACTGAACTGCCCTCCTGTATCTCAGCAGAGGGACTCACTGACACAGAGGGGAGCTTTGGAGAGTCTGGAAGAGATGTGTTAACAATATTAAGAATGTGTTGCTCACTAGATTAGCACAAAGGGTATCTACATTATTGAACACTAAATGTAGCTACATTTTGGACTTCGAACATGGTTTGACAAAATGCTTGTTGGACGGATTTAACCTTTGTCCAAAACGTGCACAACATTGAAACTTTACACCACAATAAGGTACACTTGATTTTTAGTCGATACAGGGCAACGGATGAAGACTGTGATGTTAATCACTACAAACTAAAATGTATGAGAACCTTGTTTCATTTATTTGTAATTATCTTATTGTTTTTTCACCTCCTTAACCTGTTTTTGGGTTGAGGAGCTTGGGGGAACGCTACAAAACTCAGTATTAAAGGTTTTTCTTACATTGTTCATATTATAATAATTTACCTTAATGGGTTAAATATATTGTGAATATAGTTTTAGTGTTGTTTCCATGTTATGCCATAGTGTCTGAGGTATAGAGTTATGAGTATAATGCCCCTTTCACACCAACGCGTTTTCAGCTCGGACTCGAAGCTGGAGCCTGAAAAGTACTGGTTTTTCCTGTTCACACCGCAGTGGCGCCACCTCTTAGCTCCGGCATCCGGTTAACTTCCAGCTCCAAACATTTTTCGGTGTAGAGGCAAGAGCTTCGGAGCTAAGAGGCGGCGTCGCTTACGTCTCTCTTACGTCGAGGCGGGGGCGGGGGCAGGGGCAGATTCGTCGTTGATGCTGAAGACCACAAATAAGTCTTGCATTTCGCATGTGATGTTTGTAAAGTTCCAAGTAAAGTCGTCCGATGCCTTCCATGTCGTTTCGTAAGAGGATAACCAAAGCGAACAGCGCTTCAATACAATCGGCCATTGTTGTTGTTGTCGATGTGAGGGATTTCCGCGGTTTGGATTTTATGAAGCAGGCACGTAAACGGTGACGTCATGACGCAGCAGCGGCAGCTCTGGGCGGTGTGAACAGAGCGGGAGCAGAAAAGGGAAACCGGAGCTGAACCAGAAAAGCTCCCGCTCGGAGCTAGAAAGGGAAAAGCGCTGGTGTGAAAGCCGCATACTACCTCATTCACACCAACGCAACTCCGGTTCAAGCTCCGTGCTAGAGCTTTTCAGGTTCAGAACCGGTTCTTCGGTTTAGCTCTGGCTCTTTTCACACCGCCCAGAGTCCGACTGGTAATGCGTCGTTGCGTTATCGTTTGCGTCATGACGTAACCGTTTGCGTGCCTGCTTCATAAAGCCAAACCGCGCGGATGAAATCAGTTACATTCATTTCTTATGGCTCTATCTGCAGCTTTTCCGGAGTCATTTCTGTGGTTTAGAGTTAGACTATATTCTTATAAAAAAGTGTACTCGTGTCAATAAAGGTTTTTTTAAAACACAACTGCTTCCGAGGTCGGTCTTATTTCTTAAGGTGGACTGAACCATGAGTGTGGAGTAACGTTGTATCTTTCATTTAAATGAACTGTAACCTTCACCCAGGTATGTAACAGCTGTTCTCAAATGAACACGTGAACTAAAGTTTGATATTTATAGTTTTATAGATTTATAATGAGTTATAATGAGAGGTGATCAACGTGAATGCTCAGGTTCCACCTTAACACGCAGACACGTTGCTTCACCATGAGCAGAAACCTTTATACAGTCTATGGCAGAAACACTGAAACTCTGAAACTCTTGTTAAGTTTCTCCATCGTTGTGTACAAACTGGATAAAACGCGGGCTTTTTGTTGTTCTTCAGGAGTTGATCTGTCTCTGCCCCCGCCTCGACGTAAGCGTGACGTATGCGGTGCTTTTGCTCTGATCGGACCATTTTTTGGTGCTTGAAACGAACCGGATTCTGGAGCTAAGAGGCTGCTCCGCTGCGGTGCGAACAGGAAAACACGGTGCTTTTCAAGCTCCAGCTCCGAACCGGCCCCGAAACGCCATTGGTGTGAATGAGGTACTAGTGATGTTAGTGCACTGAGGCAGGACAAAACCTTAACACAGTATTTCTTAGACAAAATAAATGAATACATATTAGAGGGTGTGGTACATAAAAAGAGTCTTCTTTGCTATGTTGGGTGTTTCTCTGTGGAAAGGCTGCAGGGTGTGAATGGAAACTTTAAAGAAAAGCAGAACATTGACACGTGTACAACTAAGATAACAAATTACTGAGAGAGTTTATTTTTAAGTATTCGACTGCTAATTGCTTTCAAGTCAACAAAAACATTGATTACTTCCTGTATGTTGCACCTGCTATATCTCATTGACCGAAGGAAAGCATCTGGCATCTCTGCAGAACTATCTAGATATTTATCAAAGCTACAATATCCACTAAACAACATTCATTTAAAGTTATGTTGAGGACTGCAGGACGATAGAGGAAGTTCAACACAGCGATGAATTGGCAATTATCTAAAGCATGTGTTGTTTGTTAATGTAGGTACTGTATGTATAGTCATTATTTCCATCCATACAGACATAGTATTACCATGCTAAATGGTGCTGTATTTCTAAAGGGTTTGAACTATCTTACAATATAAATGCAGATCGTACAGTACGTCTCACAGAGAGGAGGAAGACAACAAATCCACTGCAGTTAAACTCATAGCTGCTGCTTTTGTTTTTTCACCTCCTTCAATTATCTTGTGGGCTCTCATCAAGATTAAATTACGTTGCAGGCGCTTGCAAAATCAAAAATGTCTCATCTTGCACCTGCAACCTTGAATGACCTAATTTATGATATCTTTCTTTGTGGGGTCTCTTGGTGCCTAAATGATTTTCTGTTATTGTTGATATTTAGTTTTGTTTGTAACTCTTCTTTATTCAAAATGAGGTCTCCACCTAAATCTATGTCATCTGTGTGTCTCTTTACCCAAGATGGCTTTTTTACTGGCTGTAGTTAAGCTTTCTTTTTCTATATATAACTGCGGCATCTGCATTCAGATTCAGAATAATCCTCTGAAATTGTCATTGTAATGAGTAAACTCACACACTGCAGGAGAGGGGAAGTCTTCATGTCCTTCAAAAGCACATGAGATCCTGTCTGCGTGGTGAAGCAAGCCTTTATAAGAAGATATCGATGTTGTGTGGATTTTCTCTCCGTTCTTGAACCAGACGTAAGAAACACCACCAGCTGGACTGCAGCTGCTGTGACACTTCAGCTCTGCTAAGGTATCAGACTGCTGGACTGTTGCTGTGATCACCTGCACCTGCAGAGCTGGATATGAGTCAAATAAACATTTGAAATGACACAATATTATATCACTTGGTCCAGCGGTTTAATTTGGGATTTGTTATGTAAGGGGTGGGGGGCTGATAGATGAAGAGCACCGTCTTTTTTAATAGTCCCATTAAACTGTTATTCATTTACATCTTAAATATTGCAATATACACACCTTTTCCTATATCAAAACTACTATTTACACCTTATCATGCAGGCTCATGGGCAAAGTGATAATCATAAATATATATCGTAATTTTTGTGACAAACATTAAGAAACGGCGCACTGCTCTGACTTCCAATGTTAGCCGCAATCGTGCTAACCTACTAACTAGGGATGCACCTTATTAGAAAAAACTGAAATTGCAATTTCACTTTTTGTTGCAATAATTAAGAATTACAGAAATCTTCCACCAAAATGTTGCATTCTGAAGTCAAATGCATCTCTTAAAACTTTTAATGTAAACAAATGTGTGGTCAAAACATCTCTAACGCTGGTGGTTTAGGAATAATTTGATATTCAGCAATGTTAACTTTGTTATCGTAAACATAATCATTGTTGAATAGCTGCGAGGCTGATGACGAGGAGCTTAGGACTGTATTTGAAGGTATAAAGTGTAGGTGTATTTTCCTCAGTGTGTTGGTCAGTACCTGTGACAGTCAGAGTGGTACCAGGTAAATCACTCCTCCATTCAAAGCTTGGTGTTTTGAATTTGAAGCGATACTGAGCTGAATCTGAGTCTCTCAGGTCAGAAATCCTCAGAGTGGAGCGTCCTCTCTCTGTTTCAAGGATCTGAACACGACCTGCATACTGGGAGTCTGTACTAAGGTCCTGATCTCTACGCTCAGGACTGAACCAGAATTTAGATTGAACATATGCATTACTGCTGTACGTGCAGGAAATGTCCACTGAGGATCCTTTGAAGGCACAGATGCTTCTTTCACTGTAAGCCACTGTATTGCAGGCTTGACCATTAACACCTGAAAAATGAAATATCTTTGGTTAATTATTATGAAAATGTAATTGCCTTAACTCAAGGCTGAATGTATTGCTGGGGACAGTGTCTCCCTTTTATGTAATAAGGTATAGCATCATGTTGGTGGAAGACTGTAAGTGAACTCACACACTGAAGGAGAGGGGGAATTCTCATATCCTTTAACAGCACAGGCATAGCTTTCTTTAGGATAGAAATAGTCATAGAAAGAATCTCCTTGTTTTGGTGATTTCAGTCCATTCTTGTACCAGATGTAGGAAGGACGAGAAGTGGGAGGACAACTGCTGAGACACTTCAGGGTAGCATATATACAGTTTCCTGTATGGCAGTTTCTGCCTTTGGTCACCTTCACCTGGAGACCTGTGAGGGAACAAACGAGTTAAACTGAACTGTCATTGTACGTGTAGTAGATTTACTGACATTCACTGCAGTGTTGACCAAATGTTGAGCTGACTTACATAGTTACAAACAAAGTGTTACCTGTGACAGACAGAGTGACTGGATCACTAGCATAAACGTCTTGGTTTGTTGTGAACCTGAACCTGTACACAGCTGAGTCGCTCTCTCTCAGGTTTCTGATTCTCAGAGTGCAGATGTTGTTTTCACAGCGATCCTCTAAACGACCTGCATACGCTGAGTCTGTGGTCAGATCTACAGGTTCATCACCTTTCCATTTAGTAAACCAGAATGTTTTCTTAACTCTGTTAACACCACCTTTCCATGTAGATGGGTATGTGTAGCTGCATCTTATCTCCACTGTTGATCCTTTCACTGCACAGATCTCAGTAGAAGAGTAAGTCACTCCCCAGACATCCTGACCCTGAACCACTGAAACACAGAGCACATCAGAAACATTCATCAGACTCATCAGTAGACAGACTTTCTTATCATTATCAAACACGTCTTTTTACTATTTTATATTATATTGATTTACATACAGAGGAATGTTCTGATGTTTGTTTCTAACTGGGTTTATACTTTTAAATGTTTTAATGTTGTTTCCAGTGAACAGAGGCACGAAAACATATATAATGTTGACGTAGGACATCATGCAGCAGTGTATTTAACCTTTAATGCAGTATTTACCTGATAAATACTAAGATAAATACTTAGATTTCGAACCTTAGAAAAAGATGAGAATAAGATATTAGGGGGTGTGAATCAGAACAATGAGTCTTCTTTCCTGGCTTGCTTTTCTCTCAGTGATCCGGCTGCTGCAGGGCGTGAATGGAAACTTCAAAGAAAAGCAGAACATTGAGGCGTCTGATATTAAGATAACAAATAACTGACAGAAAGTTTATTTCTAAGTAATTAACTGCTAATTTCTTGCAAAAGTCGACACAAACGTTGCATGATGCACCTAGGTCTCATTGTCAGGTACAAGAAAGCATCTGGCTTCTCTGCAGAAATTAGATATTTATCAAAGCAACAATATCCACTAAACCACATGAGCATTTATTTAAAGTCATGTTTCTAAATGACTCTTAACATAAATCCAATGTTCAGTCTTGTTTTGTCAGATAAATACTACTGTGTACCCGTCTTTACGCTGCAGTAACTTTGTCTATCCTTATTTCGGTGATGTCTGAAGTGTAGAGTTTTAAGAGGCTATTAATTGAAAAAAGCTGCATATAGCACCTTGCGCTGACAGGGAGTTACAGAGCTAACTTGTTACTGTGATCGCCCCGGTTCCTTTTTAGCATGTCATACCCAGATCTCTCTTCCTGTTTCCAGTAAGTCTTTACACTTTTCACCGTCCAATGGAGGCAAAAATGAATAAAATGCAAAAGCTACGATCATGTACGTGCATGCAAACAGACGTTCATGCATTCACGGACACACACCTTCACACACACTTGACCTTCAGGGTCAAAACTGTGGCCGTCATGAAGAGAGAAAGAGCGATCAGTTAATGGGCGCAGCTGAAAACAGTAAAGTTGTTGGCAATAAAAGAAAAACAATACGCTAAAAGATGAGATGATTGAAGTGTGATGATTATTCCTTATAACTTTCTTATATTCATTACATTATCAAATACAGCTGAATGTCTAATGCTGAGAAACACTTGCTAAAGTTAAGTGGTGAGGACGGCAGGATGAAAGAGGAAGTTCAACTGAGCGATACATTTTAATTAACAATTATTTAAATACAAAAAAAGTCTTGTTTTGTAATATTTACAGTCATTATTTCCATCAACACAGACATAGTTGTACCATGCCAAATGGTGCAAACACTCTGTATTTCTGAGCTGCATCAACTATCTTACAATATAAATGTAGATGTACAGTACCTTGTACGACGAGAAGGAAGACGACAAATCCTCTCGCTGCTGCTGGTAGACTCATAGCTGCTCCTCACGTCTCTGATAAACCATCAGGTAGATCACATACAGGAGAAATACTGTTTGTCAGTGAGTCACCAAAAACGTTTGTACATCGAGTAGGGTGTTTTCTCTGTCACTCGTGCAGCTGTGTTAACAATATATCAATGTGTTAAGAACTGCCCTTGTTTCCTTCCTCTTAACAGTTACAAGATACAGGAGACGGTAAACATAGTTAAAATGAAGAACTCTGTGGTTTTGCAAACAATGCATTAACTTGTAAACATCTACAGTATGAAAATGGGTGACTGACAGCTCAACATTGCCATCCTTAAAGCCACAATGTGTGTAAAAACATGGACGAACACGCTGAATGGTTGGTTTATCGTGAAAAATCATCATTAATGTAAGAATTTCTTCTTCATCCGTATTCATCCCACTGCATATAATCAGCTAATTATGGGCGTCCACTTTTAATTACATTTTACCACAATTTCCAGCAGCCAATCATTGTGCTGCAGTCAAACTGTACATCTGCTCTCCCCTCTCCTGCAGTCAGGTGTGATTTCAGGTGTTTCAAACATCAAGTCATCATATCCAGTGCCCAGGTTGAGCCAATCCAAAAAACCACACCTCATCAATCCAGATATTTAGCATCCTCTTCATCCACATCCTCGTTAAATTCAGATCTTCAACATCACCACCAATGCCTACTCCTATTATCACGGCTGCACTACGCCCTCAAGATATACAATATCAGGATTGGGGTCTTATCACCAAAGACTTTTAACATTTCTATCGTATCGTGCATGGGTCAATATATGTTCTTTAGGGCCAACAATAGGTCTCTCCTGATTGAAAGAATAACAGTAATCCAGAACACTAATTGATCACTTTGGGTCCTTTTTCACAAACACAGAGCACATGAGAAACGTTAGTCAGCTTGTGTTCTGTAAAGATGTACCCCTGCCCTCTACAGTCAAACCTTTGTAATGTTCTGTGATGGAAATGTCCAGATGTGAGAGTAATCCTGTATTTTAATGATTGGCAAATAACGAACTCCTGGTGCCTCACTGAATGTGAAGATGCCGTCCACTTACAGATAATTAGATTATATTCAACGTTATTGTCACACGAGTACAACAAAATGTAGTTTGCATAGAGTGAATGAAGTTACAGTAAATGCAACTAACAAACAGTGTTGAAGTAATGGACATAAATGTTTAAATACAATTAAGTAACTTTGGATAATTGGGTGCAGATTTAGATGTACATGTATAAACATACAAGGTGCAGGGTTAAGGCATGAGTTAAACACAGATCTAATCTAATTGCGATTTTTCTGACAGATATTGCGATTGCCATTATAATTGTTTTTAAAGCGACCCAACTGAAGTTTATTGTAAAATGTGGCCATATCTCCGGCTAGGAAGGTCGTATCAACGTGCAGTTTGTTTGTACATGTTCTATGGCACGTCTCTACTGGGAATTGTAGTTTTAAAAGACGTTTTAGTTTCCCCCAAAATTAGAAGTTGACAGTATTAAACTGTGTACACCCAGGGCCGCCCCTCCCTACAGGCCAATCACACAGGCTGCATGGGGCCCCGCCTTGCGCAGGGGGCCCCGCCCAGAGGGCCTCAGCTGCTGTGCGCAGTTCTCCGCTCAGTTCTCCGCTCAGTTCTCCGCGCACCCCCCACGAGAGTGAGAGTGAGAGGTGACAAGAGGAGCATGTCTGTAACCCGACACCGTTGCAATGAATCGACATCTGACAAATCACGGCTTTGATACGGCCACTAGTGCAGGTGAAGAGATGTCGGTGAAAAGACAGTTTCAGTCCGGCGCAAAAAACAAAACATAAAGAAACTAGCGCATCACTCGAAGGTGGGTTATTGTATGAGTCAAATGTACAACTTACGAATGTTGTATAAGTCAAATTGCCAATTGCCATATTAAAACATCAGCTGCAATTCACGACATGAAGAAGGCAGTCTCTGCAGAGCATATAGGCTAATGGAGATGCAGTTATTTCCAGTATTCTTTATTTACCATTCATTCAAGTATGTTATGCCTTTTATCTGCTAATATACAGGAGGAAGAGTGATACACTGTCTGTCTAGTTGGCTTACATAACAGTTCAAGTTTACAGCCTAAAAAACATGGAGCATTTGTTCCCCTTTTATTCATTTTTATGTCAATTTGCACATTTCATGGTGACGCTCAGCCTCTCCCCTTAACTCCTAACAGTCATCATCATGTCAACCACAACACAGAGAAATACTGATAGAAATGTGTGTGTAGTTGTTGACACATTGCTGACAGAGGGAACTAGAATACAGATTTAAGAAATATCAGTTTTTGAGCATGTCATAAGCATGTTTTGTCTTGACTATATTACAACTATATTATAATAAAACAATATAGTATTTTTATTATTGAATTGATTATGATTATTATTATTATTAGTAGAACTAGTTTATTTGCATTAATTATATTTTTATCTTTTTGAGGCTAGTATTTGGCAGGAAATGCAAAATTCACCTGTAAACCCATACTGAGCGACATACATGCACATTTACCATTTACCTCACTGTATAAAAAAGTAACCGTTGATAATAATAATAAACAGGAATTATATTTGCAAAGTAGCCTACTTTGTTTCCAACAAAATGTTCACTCCTGTCGGTTGGGAGGGGGGCCTCATCTCACAATGTCGCTTGGGGCCCCAAGTTGGCCAGGGGCGGCCCTGTTTACACCCCTAGAGGTTTAGGCGACAGGAAACACATTGGTGTGTACAAATGTAAAGCATATAATTAATAAATGGGTGAACATCGCTTGTGTACATAATGCGCAGCATTAATACCCACATGACAGCTCATTGTTACTTTGTAATTCTACTCCACTACAATTCAGAGGTTAACCTGGTATTTTTACTCCACTACATTTATTTAACTTACTTTGCAGATTCTGATTAATGATGTGAAATATAAACAACCCTTAAATCAGACTTTAGTTACACCTGAGTAGAATTCAGGGAAAGGTGATTGTCAAGTGCCAACAATCAGGAGAGATATTTGATAGTTGGTGCTTGAGAAGACTAAACATTTATCTGCAGATCTCTATAAAGTATATTCATTACTCGTTATTCTCTACTAATAGTTAATTAAAGACTGTATATAATGGTTATTTTGCACATCCATTTCAAGATTTCAAGATTTTCTAAGGTTTATTGACATGTCATTTACACAAATAATTCAATAACGTGCTTTAACCACTAGGCGGTGCACACAAGGTACACACAGCCATAATAACTTTGTATTATTAGTGTAGGACACTTGTGTATGTATAACATCTGAATATGTGTAGTTTTATTCATCTTTTCACATCATTTTACAGGATATTGCTATATTATTTCACATGTTTTACTTCTAATATCTGATTTGTAAAAAATCACAGACAGAAAGGTATATCCGTCATTTAATGGTAAGCTATTGAAATTCTGAATCAATCAATCAATCAATGTTTATTTATATAGCCCAATATCACAAATGTTACATTTGTCTCAGTGGACTTTACAGTTTGTACAAAATATCAGTATGACAATACGACACCCTCTGTCCTTAGACCCTCACATCGTACAAGGAAAAACTTCCGGAGAAAACCCACAGTTTAAAGGGAAAAATGGGAGAAACCTCAGGGAGAGCAACAGAGGAGGGATCCCTCTCCCAGGACGGACAGACGTGCAATAGATGCCGTGTGTAAATTGAAAAGATAATACATTTGCAACATAGGTAGTCCAAATGTTTGGAAATGCATGTGTGTATAATAGGAAGATGAATCCACGAGGATATCCATCCAGGACCTATGATCCAGGACCACAGCCACGACTCAAGATCCAGGGCTCGCGATCCAGGACAGAGGAGCGCAGGATCATCCATGACTCCGGATCCCGGCGTATATAGACACCAAAAGAAAGACATTTGGGGAAGCTGGGTTAATCGGAACATGAGAGTACACAGGTATAGACAGAGAGAAGGAAGAAGTAAGATGTCCCCCGACAAACTAAGCCTATATCAGCAAAACTAGGGGCTGGATCTAATCAGCCCTAACTATAAGCTTTATCAAAAAGGAAGGTCTTAAGCGCACTCTTAAAAACGGATAGGGTGTCTGCCGCCCGAACACAAACTGGAAGCTGATTCCACAAATGTGGAGCTTGATAAGAAAAGGCTCTGGCTCCCATTGTACTTTTAGAGACTCTAGGAACAACCAACAACCCTGCATTCTTGGAACGCAATGCCCTAGTAGGACAGTAGGGTATAATGAGTTCTTTAAGGTAAGATGGCGCCTGCCCATTAAGGGCTTTGTAGGCGAGAAGAAGAATTTTAAATTCTATCCTGTGTTCTATAGGGAGCCAGTGTAAGGCAGCCAGAACAGGAGTAATGTGGTCCCTTTTCCTAACTCTGGTTAGTACACGAGCCGCAGCATTTTGAATCAGCTGAAGCGACTTGACTGACTTCTTGGTACACCCTGATAATAAAGAGTTACAATAATCCAGCCTTGAAGTAACAAATGCATGGACTAGTTTCTCTGCATCGTTTTGAGGCAAGATATGCCTGATTTTTGCAATGTTACGTAGATGGAAGTAGGCGGTCCTTGAAATTGATTTTATGTGGGCGTTAAAGGATAAATCCTGATCAAATATAACACCAAGATTCCTTACAGTCTCACTGGAGGCCAAATTAATGCCATCCATAGTTAGTATATCCTTAGATAATTTGTTTCGTAGATTCTTCGGGCCAAGTACAATAACTTCAGTTTTGAATCAATAGATGTGTCTCCCATCACCCTGACTATTCTTTCAACTCAGTATTTACATTCTTATATTCAAAGAAAATCAGTAATATCTACAAGTCCTTTTCTATCAGCTGTGCACCGTTATGGTGTAAATATAACCTATCTACCAATTGGATCAAATGTAAAAGTCAGCCGAATTAGTGTTGATACTTCAAGGAGACGTATTGTGTGAAGAGAAATGTAAGATGTTGTTTAATTGCTGATATATTTATGATCCACGTCAAGTAGTCGTTTCTCTACTTTAAAGAGTCCTCTCCTGCTGATGTTCAGGTGTATCGAGCTGTCCTGCCCCTTAGCCAAACACGTACAATGTGTTGGAGCGCTAGCCAATAGGAGCGTGAGTGTTTCATAGTGATGTCACTATGTTCTGGAAGTGAACAAAGGAGTCCAATGTTTTTGGGAACCAGGAACATAGCATGTATTTATCCCAGAGGGCAAAAATGAGAGAATCTGATGGATAAAGTCAGATGTTATGCACTTAAGGACATTATAGTCCTTAAAGTTCTTACTCTGTGTGTTTGGGCTACACACTATATACATTGATATTTATAAATAAATGTGCTATAGGCCTTAAAACATAATTTAAGATCTAATTAGATTCCGAGGCTCAGGGTTAATTTAGTAAATGCATGTTACTGACTGATTTTGTGTCCTGCAGGAGTGAAACCAGTGACTTTCTCCAAGTGGGAGAAGATTGACAGTGAGGAAGTTCGGAGGGGGGCGGCGATCGGGAAACACCGAGAAAAACTGCTGACTGTGGAGGAAATGCTTCAGGTGGCTGGAAAATAACCTGAAGACAACATTTCATACCGTCCTGTCTGGGATCAATGACAGGAAGGACATTAAATTATACGTAATAAAAACTATTAGGTACTGCTGTTTACCCGTTAAAGCTTTTAGTTTTCGTTCAACTTCCAATCAATCCAAAGCGCTGAAAAACTAAGTTTCCTGATGTGCCAACATTAAAGACAATTCTCTATTAGATGCTATACATATTCAACTCCACTCTAATATATTGTATGTATTTTAAAAAGGGAAACTTCATTATTTGTCAAACCCAAATGTATAATTGGTTCGGTATTGAGTTACTGTTCAAATGTTTATTTCAGGGTGTCTTTGCTCTAAAGGGCCCCCATTATGCTTTTTGTTACTTACATAATACTGGACTCATTTCAAAAACTGTTTCCCCAATAGACATGGGACAATGTTCAGGAAAAATACTGAAGTTTCTCTTTAGAAGAGTAGTGACTGCTTGGGGACCAAATTATATTTTGCAAATGTTTGCACTGAAACAGATCTTTTATAAATAAATCATGATTTATATCCTTTCATTCCCGTCTTGAAGGAGCATTTCTTTCCTTTCCATTTGAAATATTTAGGTGCACGGACATTTTGTAAAGGAAAACCCTAAATACAGATTCCATAAATTCTGTCCACTGGTCTAAAAGATGACATGTTATTGAACAAAAATAATCCAAGTTTGACTAATGGATTAAAAAAAAAAAAACTGATGTTTTACCAGAAGTTCTGTCACATTTGAATATTAAGGACATTTTAAATCAGAAATACACTAATAATATAAGATACTCCAAAAATAAAGTTTTTTGATATTTAAACAGATTTATTAATGAAAGTTTTATTTTATGGCAAATATAAAAGCTCGATAATCGCCATCTTGTTGACCCCGTCGTGGCGAACGTTATCCGTCTCGTTGACCCAGTCGTGGCGACCGTTATCCGTCTCGTTGACCCAGTCGTGGCGAACGTTATCCGTCTGGTTGACCCCGTCTTGGCTAACGTTTTCTGTCTGGTTGACCCCGTCGTGGCGAACGTTATCCGTCTCGTTGACCCAGTCGTGGCTAACGTTATCCGTCTCCTTGACCCAGTCGTGGCGAACGTTATCCGTCTCGTTGACCCAGTCGTGGCGAACGTTAGCCGTCTGGTTGACCCCGTCGTGGCGAACGTTATCCGTCTCGTTGACACCGTCGTGGCGAACGTTTTCCGTCTCGTTGACACCGTCGTGGCGAACGTTATCCCTCTGGTTGACCCTGTCGTGGCGAACGTTATCCGTCTCGTTGATCCCGTCGTGGCGAACGTTAGCCGTCTGGTTGACCCTGTCGTGGCGAACGTTATCCGTCTCGTTGACACCGTCGTGGCGAACGTTTTCCGTCTCGTTGACACCGTCGTGGCGAACGTTTTCCGTCTGGTTGACCCCGTCGTGGCGAACGTTATCCGTCTCGTTGATCCCGTCGTGGCGAACGTTATCCGTCTGGTTGACCCCGTCGTGGCGAACGTTATCCGTCTCGTTGACACCGTCGTGGCGAACGTTTTCCGTCTCGTTGACACCGTCGTGGCGAACGTTTTCCGTCTGGTTGACCCAGTCGTGGCGAACGTTATCCGTCTCGTTGATCCCGTCGTGGCGAACGTTATCCGTCTCGTTGACACCGTCGTGGCGAACTTTATCCGTCTCGTTGACACCGTCGTGGCAAACGTTATCCGTCTCGTTGATCCCGTCGTGGCGAACGTTATCCGTCTGGTTGACCCTGTCGTGGCGAACGTTATCCGTCTCGTTGACACCGTCGTGGCGAACGTTATCCGTCTCGTTGACACCGTCTTGGCGAACGTTATCCGTCTGGTTGACCCCGTCGTGGCGAACGTTATCCATCTCGTTGATCCCGTCGTGGCGAACGTTATCCGTCTGGTTGACCCCATCGTGGCGAACGTTATCCGTCTCCTTGACCTAGTCGTGGCGAACGTTATCCGTCTCGTTGACCCCGTCGTGGCGAACGTTATCCGTCTGGTTGACCCAGTCGTGGCGAACGTTATCCGTCTGGTTGACCCCGTCGTGGCGAACGTTTTCCGTCTCGTTGACACCGTCGTGGCGAACGTTTTCCGTCTCGTTGATCCCGTCGTGGCTAACGTTTTCCGTCTGGTTGATCCCGTCTTGGCGAACGTTATCCGTCTCGTTGACCCCGTCTTGGCGAACATTATCCGTCTGGTTGACCCCGTCGAGGCGAACGTTATCCGTCTGGTTGACCCCGTCTTGGCGAACGTTATCCGTCTGGTTGACCCCGTCGAGGCGAACGTTATCCGTCTCGTTGACCCAGTCGTGACGAGCGTTATCCGTCTCGTTGACCCAGTCGTGGCGAACGTTATCCGTCTCGTTGATCCAGTCGTGGCGAACGTTAGCCGTCTCGTTGATCCCGTCGTGGCGAACGTTCTGGTGACGTGACGCCTCAGCTTCCACTTCGTTGGTCGCCAGTTGAACTGAAACAAATACCTTCCATTAAAAACTTTACAGAAATGTAATTCATTTTAGCTTCTCAAGACTTTGATCCTGTATTTTGTTTTTATGAAAAAAGGCCACTCCATCGTGAGGTCTGTAGTCAACAGATTATAAAAGACTACAATTACCACGGCACCTTGCTCTAAAAGTCTAAAGTGACAGAGATGGGCAGCCTTTTTTGAACCGCTCAATTACCCTTTAAGTTATCAAGTTATACAAGCCTTAACAAAACAGCTTTTGGTAATCTGTTGTAGTTTAATCTTAAATAAATCATTTTGAAAATATTTTAAAAGTTACTAAAACTGTGAGGTAAATTAAGTTAGGTGGCAATATTTCCCTTTATACCTGTACTCCATTACAATTGTTTTTAAAATGGCAAAGTACCTCAAAAGTGTTTTGAATATAGCATCTGTTGACTTTCTTATCAGTAAAAGAGAAAATGCATGACTCACCTTCGCCAGCGTCTCGCTCCAACATGGACTCCATCGACCGGAAAAGTGCAAAGGCTTTATTTAAGGAGATCTCATTGGGAGACAGATCTGTAGGACACAGTATAATTAAAGGTTAGTGTCAGACAGAGAGAAGAAACACTGCATACAATTAAATGTTTTCAACTCTCAGTCTCCTCTGCAGCTTATATTCACCAGCTGGAAAAGCAGAGACTGTGGACAGGAAACATGCTGTTAAATCAAACATTTTTCCTTCATCTTCAACACAATTATCAAACAGGTAAATACCTCTTGCCAGACAAACAGTCAGCACACAGACGAGCATCCAAACAGCTGCCATCTCTGCAGTTTTCCAAGAGAGTGTTGCCTGAGCACCAGCCAGCTTTAAAGGAGGGAAACCTCCAGCAGCTGCTGCTGATCGGCACTGATTGTCTCTCTGCACAGAGGAAAACACCATTTATCTGAGATTAAACTCTGAGAATGAGGAGTTTTTCATGGAGCTTATTGTGCATTTATGATTACTAGAGACCATCATTTTAAATTCACATTATGTTCAAATCAGTAAAGGAATATTGCATTTGAGAGGGTATAGCAACTACAACAAATAACAAGCCCTCCCCCTGAAAAACAAAGATCTTTATTAACATTTTATATTGTTGCCTACAAACAATTTCACACAAGGTAAAAGTTATAGTAAATATCCAAAATATCCCTCCTCTTCAGAAAACAAAAAATTCAATTACAACATTTTACAACCCCCTTCCCTAAACACATATTTTGTAGAAGAAAAGAAAACAGGGTTATTTTATAGCCTTCTTCCTGTACTGCCTCACCTAAAATACCTGATTGCTCATGAAACTTGCATTTTTAAGACGTAACAATAATGATGCTACTAAGAAACTAAAACTAAAATGTATACAAATAATTATTTATGAATTATTTTTCATTTTTTATGGGTATTTTTGCCTGTAGAGACACTTAGTGGTATACATGAAATGGTGTGATTGTAGTGTTCCACAGACATGAAGTGAAAAATAAATGTCCTTTATCTTTCTTTCTTGGTCTCTACTGTAGTGGCTGGCTGAAAACAGACCCCACTGGTGTGATAGAGACCACTTTGAACAATAGTTTTGACACGGTTCGATCCGTGCTGGAGGACATGGACTCGGGAACGTTGAACACATCGGCTGCGAAGCCGGGATCACAAAGCATCAACGCTCTGCTGGAAAACAGGTTCCTGCTGTCCTTTTAATTAATTTACACTGTGCTTCGATCAAAGGGGCCCTATTCTCCTCATTTCAGGTGTTTATCGGTATGTAGTTTCTCTGCTTTAAAGAGTCCTCTCCTGGTGATGTTCAGGTGTATATCAGTATGCAGTGTCTCTACTTTAAAGAGTCCTCTCCTGCTGATGTTCAGGTGTATATCAGTATGTAGTGTCTCTACTTTAAAGAGTCCTCTCCTGCTGATGTTCAGGTGTATATCAGTATGTAGTGTCTCTACTTTAAAGAGTCCTCTCCTGCTGATGTTCAGGTGTATATCAGTATGTAGTGTCTCTACTTTAAAGAGTCCTCTCCTGCTGATGTTCAGGTGTATATCAGTATGTAGTGTCTCTACTTTAAAGAGTCCTCTCCTTCTGATGTTCAGGTGTATATCAGTATGTAGTGTCTCTACTTTAAAGAGTCCTCTCCTGCTGATGTTCAGGTGTATATCAGTATGTAGTGTCTCTACTTTAAAGAGTGCTCTCCTGCTGATGTTCAGGTGTATATCAGTATGTAGTGTCTCTACTTTAAAGAGTCCTCTCCTGCTGATGTTCAGGTGTATATCAGTATGTAGTGTCTCTACTTTAAAGAGTCCTCTCCTGCTGATGTTCAGGTGTATATCAGTATGTCGTTTCTCTGCTTTAAAGTGTCCTCTCCTGCTGATGTTCAGGTGTATACTGTATCAGTATGTAGTGTCTCTACTTTAAAGAGTCCTCTCCTGCTGATGTTCAGGTGTATATCAGTATGTAGTGTCTCTACTTTAAAGAGTCCTCTCCTGCTGATGTTCAGGTGTATATCAGTATGTCGTTTCTCTACTTTAAAGAGTCCTCTCCTGCTGATGTTCAGCTGTATATCAGTATGTCGTTTCTCTACTTTAAAGAGTCCTCTCCTGCTGATGTTCAGGTGTACATCAGTATGTATTGTCTCTACTTTAATTAAAACCTGGCATACATTGAGATATCTGTGAGCCCCTTGCCGTTTTATAATAGTTGGGATTATACCAGAACTGATTATAAGACTGGTTCTTTTCACTTTGCACATACAGTAAACAAGGTTTTCATTTACTCTCTGCTTCAGAAATATCATCGTGCCCTTTAAATCCTAAGCGTGCAAATAGTGTTACAATATAAATGCAGATGTACATACCTCTTACTGCGTAAAGGAGGATAACATATCCTCCCGTCAGCCTCTCTGTTGAATCAGCAGGTATATCACGGGAAATACTGTATGTCACTAAGTCTTTATACTTAAACAATAGGATGTGGTCTTTGTGTCTGTACTGTCTGTGGTACAGTTGTTTCAGACAGATAAGCTGTTGAAAACCAGCCTGGTTTCCTTCCTCTTTTAGTAAGTATCCAAAAGCAAGGCATCAGTCCAGCAGTGTTTCAATCACCTATTGATTTAGTATCTTTAATCAGACTTAAAGTGGACCTATCATGCTATATTTGAATAATATATTGTCGGGCCATACCTATATAAAACATGTCTGTGAAGTTTTTTTTCAAAATACCAAACAGATCATGCATTTTAGCCATGCCTCATCTCGCTCTATTTGCTCTATTCCAGCCCTGTTTTTCCAAGGGCTGATTCTGTGGCAAATGAGCTGCAGCTGACCACGCCCCCCTGCAAAGGAGGGGGGTGAGGCACGAGCGTCATGTTACCATGCTGTTACCATGCTGTTACCATGCTGTTACCATGCTGTTACCATGCTGTTACCATGCTGTTACCATGCTGTTACCATGCTGTTACCATGCTGTTACCATGCTGTTACCATGCCACGGCAACCTCTCATTCCCCTGATTGGTGGAGAGTTGCCCATATAGGCGGAGCTCCTCGTCACTGACGTCAGACTATTTTCAAATCTGTATCAGTCTGTATCAGATCCGTTGCAGCCCCGTTTTTAGAGATTTGGGTATGGAGGAATATAGAGAGGGTTGTGTTTTCTGACGCTGCGTGAGTTCCCTCCTTAGTGTTAGAGCCAGTATTTAGTTTTCTATAAACAAAAAGGCCACTTAATCGTGACGTCTGTAGTCAACACAGTATAAAATACTACAACTCCCACGGCCAGGAACCGTTTTCAACCGTTCAACTACCATTTAAGTTACAAAGTGATACCAGCCTTAACATAGAAAGACAGCAAGAAAGAATACCTAAGTTGCTTATTGTTTTAGTTGAGTTTTGCCTCTATTGTTTTGACTATTGTAAAGGCCTGTTTTCTTTGTGTAAAAAGCTTGTTATTTTATTTTGAGAATTGCACAATATCATCCCACCATCGGATGCCAAGCAACTCATCAACTGTGAGTAACACAAGTGTAAAGGAAAGGAAACGAGTTAGAAATGTCTGTTTAATGCGTCTAGTGGCTTGATGGAAAATAAGGAAGGAAGGAAGGAAAACACGTTAGATCTGCTCTTCACCTGTAGTATTATGGTATGAGGTGCAGGGTGTGCAGAGATCTCAGTAGAAGTGTGACTAACCAGCCTGTCTTTCTGATGCTTTACCAGAAACTCTTATAAGACCATATGTGTTCAAAGATGAACCCTTGCCCTCTACACTTCATATTTTTGAACGCACTTTGATGGAAATGTCCAGATCTTTGTGAGAAATCCTGTGTTTTAATCATTTGCAAATAACAAACTGCTGCTGTCTTATAAATGATGCCTGATGAGGACTGAACTGGATCTGCTGACCTTTGATTTTTAGTGTTAATATCAATATAATTCATACAAAGAATATTCAGCCAAGCTTAACATAGAATTGTTTTACTTTTTAAATGTGTATTTATTAGGGCTGTCAGTCGATTAAAATAGTTAATCGCGATTAATCACAAATTAATCGCACATTTTTGATCTGTTCGAAATGTACCTTATAGGAATATTTTTCAAGTTTGTAATACTCTTATCAACATATGAGTGGACAAATATGCTTTATGCTAATGTTTATTATCATTTGAACAATGACAAATATTCTCATGAGTATTAAACACAACAACCTCTGAACATTACAAATATTCGCCTCAATTCAACCTGGAACCTAATACTGTGTGTGTGTGTGTGTGTGTGTGTGTGTGTGTGTGTGTGTGTGTGTGTGTGTGTGTGTGTGTGTGTGTGTGTGTGTGTGTGTGTGTGTGTGTGTGTGTGTGTGTGTGTGTGTGTGTGTGTGTGTGTGTGTGTGTGTGTGTGTGTGTGTGTGTGTGTGATGGATCGTTGGAGCTATGTGCAACTCAAGGCATATGCTCGAACGGGAGCTGCCTGGACGCTGCAATCATGTTGCGCACTATCCGTGCTGAGTGTGCTGACTTCTCGTACAATGTCCCACTGTCTGGCTTCCTGCATAAAGTCAAGTGCTCGGCGCAGTTGTGGCGAAATGTCGCTCCTCTGTTTTCATTTAAACAGCTCCATATCCGTTAGCGCAGCTAGCTAGCACCAGATGCTAACAACAACAATGCACGTAAGGTCTCTCTCTCGCTCGCTCGGGCCACACATACACACACCCTCCCGGTCCTCCAGATGGCCAGTCGGTGCCTGCCGGTGAGCGTGGAAGTGTGGTCTGCCACAAGCGGGCGGCAGGAGCGGGGCTGTCAGCATCAGCTTGTAGATGGTATTTTAAACTCGATGCGCTCTGAAACTACGGGGCGGCCGAGGACAAAAAATACACATGTGTTAATCGTGTTAAAATAATTAGTGGCGTTCATTTTTGTTTGCTTTAACGCGTTATTAACGCGTTATTAACGCGTTAACTTGACAGCCCTAGTATTTATTAACTCTCACTTGATGCAAATGACACAGTAGACAGTTACGTTACAGACGGACAACCTAACATATTGGTCTCTGGAAAACAGCAAGATTACTTTTCCAAAAGCTAAAAAAAAAGGATTAAAATTAAACTCAGGTTCATTTGTATAGTTGTTTACACTTTAGACTCTATAACAATTCAGAAAAAGAGAAGGAAACCAATAGCAGTCACATTTTCAAGATGTACTGCTTAATTATATTGCTTTCCTGCAATGTTAACTATGTTGAAGCACTTATTTGAACTGATATTATACATATGAATTATACTCTTATGTATGTAGATAGAATAAGAAATGTGCAGAATATGACCAGTTTAATGGTGGAAGTTCACACATATTGATAGATGTCTTGTAATGCACTGTTGAGGAACCTGCGACCCAAGTTTTTCATTCATTGCATAACACCGTAGTTGTGTATATGATATGTCAATAAAACCTTTGAAAATCTTGAAATCTTGAAAGGGATGTGCAAAATAGTCATTATATACAGTCTTTAATGAACTATTAGTAGAGAATAACGAGTAATGAATATACTTTATTACTCGTTTCCATTCATGTCAATTGCAGATAAATGTTTAGTCTTCTCAAGCACCAACTATCAAATATCTCGCCTGATTGTTGGCACTTGACAATCACCTTACCTGAATTTTACTCAGGTGTAACTAAAGTCTGCTTTAAGGGTTGTTTATATTTCACATAATTAATCAGAATCTGCAAAGTAACTCAAATAAATGTAGTGAAGTAAAAATACCAGGTTAACCTCTGAATTGTAGTGGAGTAGAATTACAAAGTAACAATGAGCTGTCATGTGGGTATTGATGCTGCCCATACAAGCAATTTTCACCCATTTAATAATTACATGTTTTAAATGTGTACACACCAATGTGTTTCCTATCCCCTAAACCTCCAGGGCTGTACACAGTTTAATACTGTCAACTTCTAATTTTGGGAAAAACGAAAACGTCTTTTAAAACTACAATTACAAGACAATAAATGGCAAAGATATGTAGAAATAAACGTATTTAAGATACGTTCATAACGAACGTAACGTGGGAGAAAATACGTTTCTTGCTAAACGTAATTGAGAATGCAGTTTAGTTCTGTGGGAACGTAATTTTTAGGAGACAGGGTTGCTTAATCAGTGTTCAAACTGTTTAAACACACATGTATAAATATAAGGTCTGCTAGATTACTAGTATCATGTAGCTAACGTATGCTGAAGCTTGTAATTTATAAATTCCAAGACAGAAAACTATTTTTAAGCTTGTCAAAGTAGCCCACATATGTACAATATATTGTTTAACATGTTGATAATATTCCTTTTATTCATATTTAACTTCTGCTTCATTGTCATCATAAGTTAGTGTTTTGTTAAAGTACTCATTCCATAACTTAAATAGATTTTTTTGTAATTTGTGAAACTGATTTGATATCACTGATGTGTATTGTTTGTAAGTAACCATATCATTAAATAAAGTTATTCAGTTCATTACCTGTTACTGATTGTCAACATTTCTAAGCCAGGTGTTTAATGTTTAAGTGACGAGGGAGCCAGAGGGACATCCTAATAGTTTCATAAGGTGCTTCATCTCAAAACAGTGTATTATTATGAACGCCTAATGTGACTATGACTACATTGGTGAGAGCTATGATGGCTCATGGATGTCTATAAAAACAAAGGGGCGGAGGTTCAGTCCCCTGCAGTCAACATGTCAAACTGTCCTTTGGCAAGATGTATAAGCCACATTGGGTCCTGCATGTCTACCGTATTGAAGTGTAGGTATTGCTTTGGATAAAAGTGTCAGCTAAATTACATTTAACGCAAGGCAAGTTTATTTATATAGCACCTTTCAACACAAGGCAATTCAAGGTGCTTTACAAAAATGAAAGACATTCAGACAAAGGCATTTAAAAACAGTAAAAGATAATAAAAGAAACATGAAAAGAAAAAAATCATGAATAAAAAGTACATGAATAAAAAGTTACAGTGCAGTTTAAGATATGAATAGTTCACACAGAAGTTCCACTTTACTGATGAACACAACGGCTCAGTTTCAATTAAAAGCAGCGGCAAAAAGAAAAGTCTTCAGCCTGGATTTAAAAGTAGTCAGAGTTGCAGCGGACCTGCAGGTTTCTGGGAGTTCCAGATATTTGGAGCATAATAACTGAACGCTGCTTCTCCATGTTTAGTTCTGACTCTGGGGACAGAAAGCTGACCAGTCCCTGAAGACCTGAGAGATCTGGATGGTTCATCATTTAGCAGGAGATCAGAAATGTATTTTGGGCCTAAACCATTCAGTGCTTTATAAACCAGCAGCAGTATTTTTGAAATCTATTCTTTGACACACAGGAAGCCAGTGTAAAGACTTCAGAACAGGAGTGATCCACTTTCTTAGTGTCAGTGAGGACTCGAGCAGCGGCGTTCTGAATCAGCTGCAGCTTTCTCATAGAATTGAGACCTGTGAAGACACCATTGCAGTAGTTCAGTCTACTGAAGATAAAAGCATGGACAAGTTAGTAAGTAATACTAACACTATTAGCATCACAGTATACTTGAAGAACGAAATGAAAAGTTCTGTACTTAGGGGAGAGTGGGGTAATATGAGCCAATGTCAGCATTTACATCCTCTTCCTCATCCTCAATTCCATCAGGACCCTCAGCCTCAACTCCCTCAGCATTTACATCCTCAGCTTCCTCAGCCTCAACTCCCTCAAAATGTATATATGAAAACTTCAAATTACACTTTAATAATATAAGTATATTGATTTACAGCCCAGAAAGTTACTGCACATGAAGTACTTTCAAAAACAACAGTAGCAGTAACTGTATGAATTGTAGTTCAAATATAGCGATTGATGCATGACGTCCACTTTAGTGGACAGATGATTAATCATAATTTCCTCCCAACATAAAATCACTACTTTGACATGTTATGCATTATATGATTCCTTAGTCGTTACTTGATGTCACAAACATTTGTATATCTCCAAGGGTCGCTTTCCATTGAAGGATTTGCAAGATATTGATGAGTGACTGGGTCAGTCATCAATAGGGTCTGGCTGTCTGTCGACCATCTTGGTTTTGATAAATGGATCCTGCACTTACAACGACTTGCCACTGAGTGGCAGTGTATGGGATGATGCCATAGCGTCCACTGTAGTGGCTGATGCGCAACTATGCCATCAAAACCCATGCATATACAAGAAAACATCTTTTGAATATCTGTCCACTGTAGTGACCTCTATCCGTAAAGGGTGTTAGAGTCGGTGAGGGCTGATAATTTATTCCGGGAAATTACTCTGACCTACTAATTGACCTGACCGCAGTTATTGAGTCTGTGTACGTTTACTGCTTGGCTCAGATCCACCAACGTCAGCAAGATCTCACCTCTATTAACTCCTGAAGAACCAGGTTTAATTAACTGCTGTTTCAATTCAGACAACTCTCTTAAATCTGTTTAAGGGATCCCGAAGGATTTTGATATCAGTAAATGAGGTGTGGCCCTACCTAAGTGTGAGTGTGGCAGGGTGCAATCTTACCTTTTGAGCAGGAGAGGAGAGCGCAGATGTCTTTTAAGTTGTCCCAGTCCAAAAGGTGGGATCAGTTTATTTGAAGAAAAATAGGTCCAAACTAATACAGGGTGTTTACCTTCTCTCTTTACAACATTATAATCATACTAAACCTATCATGCTGTGATCATGTTCTAATATGAAACTTGAATTCACAGTTTTACATTTATTACCATAAATTGTAATTTCAACTGCCCAATTCAGTTGTGATTTTTATAGAATTGTAGAGGTCTTACCCCATAAAAGTCCAGTGTTAATAAAAAGCTCATTCAAACCTTCATTCACCAAAACAGTTCATTTTCTCATTTCGACATTTGTATACTTCAACTAGTCCCGCATGAATTCGGAGGACCCGTCATCACAGGTGGCAGGGTACTAACTTTCAACAAACATCAATTAATTCCACAATTCACATTCGTATACTTCAACTCACAAAGAAATTCACTCAGCATTCAACCAAGAAATTTGAGAGATATTTACCAAGTCTGACAGAACCTTACAGAGAGCAAAAACCCAGCTCTGAGGGACAGAGCTTACCGGGAGAGAGTATACCAGGGGAACCCCCCTCTCCGCCAGTGTCTTTATGCTCAACAACAGGATATAGAAACCTAAAGACACCTCCTCTATACCCATATTTGTGGAAACTGGGCATGGCCTCTGATGTACAGGACTGGACATGACCAGACATATTCTATTGGCTATGGCATAAGACACACCTTCCCATGTTTGTGTAAAAAGGACAAGACCCCTGCAGGACTTGCAAAATATTATTCTCGGCTACGACATAACAACTTTTTTGAGGCCTTAATGTATTTCTCCTTAAGTCAGGAGCCCCCCTCCTTGTGCACCGCTGTAGGGAGAGAGGGAAGAAACTGCCTTCTCCCTTATCAGTGACACCCATAAATCATTAGGCCTCACACTCAATTTAACAAACCACTTGTGTTTTGTTTATACTGTAAATATAGAAAAACCTAAAATATGAAGCATTTTCATTGTGGGTTATACAAGAATATAATTGAGTATATTTGATTATAACTAACTTTCGTTTTAATTATTCAACCTGATATGGAGATCTCAACAAGGGCTAGAATAAGCCAGTAACTGCATGGAAAGTTTGCAAAACAACGGTAATTTCATAATTTCAATTTGGGGATTCCCAACATCCAGCAACCCACTAACGAAGTAAAGAGGAAGGAAGCCAGGCCTTCTTCTATCATCTGTCTCGTAATGTCACCAGATAACAGAAGTTTTGTTTCAACACCACATCCTTCTCTGTTCTGAGCAGAGCATATTTAAATAACAGGTAACACACAGTACCTTCTGACATGCTTATACACACAAAGAGACGAGTTGAGCAGCGATGAGTCTAACAGCAGCAGTGCGTGGGTTTATTCTCCTTCTTATCTCTCTACAAGGTACTGTACATCTTCATTTGTATTTCTAAAGATCTATTCTACAGGACTTGTTGTTCCTTTTTCATATGGTACACTTACCCTAATTAAAGGACCGTGAGGCTAGGTAGATTTAAGCTGAGAAAGGTTGAGTGATTACCCGTAATGAGTCACTGGAGCCCCTATAGATTTGATCATCTATTTGATATTAACCTTTAAAATCATGCAACACAACACAATCGTTGAAATTGGAAATTAAAAATGAACTTATTTGAGTTGTATGTATCTTAGTGGAGGAAGACATCAGTCTTGGTCGTTTAGAAAAAAAATACAATTCCATTAGTATAAAGCAACATGTCTAAGAGATTTAAGTGTTTCCTTAGCTTAGAGTTTGGTTCTGCTACGCTTATACGGAGAAGGAACAACATGTGTTCATAGACAAAAGGCTCAAAACATAAGACTTAAAAAACATAAAATGCTGATTTAAAAAAGAAAATGCCCTAAGTGCTTGAAAGGCAGACAATCCAGACAGTGCCATGGACCTGGTTGAGCCATTTATGCTCCCCTAATAAGACATTATATTAACAAGATTAAAAGTTTCACATCTCTTTTTGTTGCATGTCTCTAACAACTCATTCTCTACTTCTTCTTTTCTGAAAAGCACTTTCCTGTTACCTCACCGATCCTTCAAACACTATGATGCCCTGCTTCATTGTTACTCAGATAGATAACTGAAGAAATGCACGATGCTTAAAGGAATACTTTAAATGGAAATGAGCATTTGTATATCAATATAAACAAGTCAGGTAAAATGGAAGTGAAAGGGGGGCTGCGTTTAACAAAAGACAAAACTGAATAAAAACATTGATTTATAAGCTTCAAACAACTCGTGCATTATAATCAAAGTGTATTCATTTCTGTGCTCACTACTTCCAAAAAGCTTGCATTCTTGACTCTTAATCACACTTCTGCAAAAACATTCACGCTCAACCCTGTCTCCCACGTTACGTTTGTTATGAACGTATATCTCAAATACGTTTATTTTCTACATATCTTCTAGAAACATATTTTCTCCCACGTTGCGTTTCTTATGAACGTATCTCAAATACGTTTATTTCTACATATCTTTGCCATTTATTGTCTTGCTTATAATAATGATAATAGTCATTTATAAATATCATTTTAGAGCACACATTTGAAATCAGTAGGCGAGGCTGTAATTTCGCCAGCTGTTACTCTGATGAGCGAGGCAGAACATAATAGTTTTAACTTGCCAATAAGCTGCTGTGTCGTTTATTGCACCTCAAACATTAAAACAAATCCAGAGTTACGTGTTTCTGTACTTCCTCTAAGAAGAAAGGACAGTAACAGAAGATCTCTGTGACGCCAGATGTGGTGTTGTTAATGCAATATTTTATCCGAAAAAAAAATCAGTTTAGGATGGCCGAAGACACTACACTACCCATAATCCCCAGCTATCGTTTGGGACTACAGTCCCGTTGACAAACCCCGTGATTCATCTTCAAGCTCTGGGATTGGATGTTGGAGTGGCAGTGCGCCAAGGTTAAGCCAAGCGTCAAGCTCTTTGAAATGGAACGAAACCACGGCAGACTATTCAAACCTGGACTCGAACGCCCAGTACTCGAGTTGAGGGGGGATGAGGGGGGATGACATCCCCCCTGAAATAAAAACGGTCAAAATCATCCCCCTTCTAAAACAGCCATTCCCCCTTTCCATCCCTTATGTAATTGTATCAATGAACGTGGCACTGGTATTACTACTATTTCATCATTAATTTTGCGCATTTTGAGTAAAATACTGTGGGCGAGTGAGCACGCACACACGCAATGACATTTTTACCAAGTCACTGACGCTATACTATGCGAGTGCCCTAGAGGGCGCCAGAGCGCCGTGATGCGCCTGTTTGATCGATGCCAGAAGCGCAGGTAACGGTCATCACAATGGCCAAGCGACCAGGAGGACAACGCGATCTGAGGGACTTCATATTTAAAAATACTAAAATAAAATTTCAGGTAAATCAAGAGTCAGTAATCTTAGTCATTACTCACTACTTTAGTCACCAAAGGTGGAATCTATGGACATAAGCAGCAATAACAACTTAGTTTGGAGTTTAGCTACGTTTTTCTCTCGTGTTAGCTAGCTGGTAAGACTCAAAACTGTTGATGAAATGATACCACCAGCACCAGAAGAGCTGAAACCTCTCCTTCAAGCAGTGAACACTTCGGTCATCTCCACAGCTGAGTGTTAACGTGGGTTTAGTCAGATGAACATTTTAACCACAACTAGAAGCTCCCTAGAGGTAAAAAGCATGTCAGCCTGGCTTTTCATCAAGTGTGTTGGCCCTCCACTGATCAAGTTCAGAACTTCAGATATGGAGTCAGATTTGGGTCAATATTCTAGCGCGTAAAACAAGCTACTCACGAGCGGAAAATGTGCTCTGTGCCCGCGAGCGGCTCTGCGCTCGCTCGCGATAGAGACAGCCCTCTTGCTTGCTCGCGGGAGTGTCAGCCTCGCGGAGTCTGTCTACGCGCGCGTGAAAAGTTTCTGGCACTTTGGGGCGGAGCCACTGGACTTTGATTGACAGCTGCCAGGAAGCCCGGAGTTGCCAGGTTTGATAAATGCCTGAACTACCAAGAGCCGAGGAGTGACAGCTGCAAGATCAGTTGGACGAGATTAGATTGAATGTGTCCATAAAAAACTATTATATTCGTAAAGTGTACAGCTAATATATATATTAATTAATTTTATATAAAACAATATATTTTTGAGTGGGCTGTATCTGTCGAAAATTGCATATATATAAATTAATTTGATATAAAACAATATATTTTTGAGTGGGCTGTATCTGTCAAATTGCTAGCTACTGTCTGCTGTACACTCTTAGAAGGGATGTGTCAAAAATGACACAACATGTGTTGAATTTCAACACGCCTACAGAGTGTGCTCAGGGACAACACGTGTTGTGTTTATTTATGTGTAAATCATTTTTACACACAAAATGTGTTACATGCCCCTAACACACAATGTGCACATTTTACACATTGTGTGTCATAAATGTGTAACCAAGATGAACACACTCATTTGTTATTTCTGCACATTTTGTGTTATATTTCTTTAACCAGAATTAACATTTGATGGTGTTATATCTGCACATTGTGTGTCAATGACGATTACTGGAAGTACCAGGTGGTGGATATGGTTTTTATTCAAAAAATCGAATGCAAGAATACATTCATTGGACATTTATTTACAAGGATTTCATTAGCACAATATGTCATTAAGAAAATAATTGTTAACATTTAAAAACATTAATATTTTTCTAATTCATCAAATGTTGACAGAATAGATAATTCATAAAATCACACCTAAAAAAACTTTATACCTTGGTTAAAACAAACTTAATCTTCAGCAAACTATTGTTGTAAATGACTTTCAGCTGAGGGAATATAGTGATGAGATTCTTCACAAGGACCACCTTTTCAGTGTTGGATGGATAATTAAGGATAAAAATGAATGACAAGTGAGCTATTTATTTTTTATTTTTCAAAAAGAATACAAAAAGTTCTAGCATACAAATATTACAAATGCGTGATAATAAAGCAATTGGTAATAAAGAATGTCCTTTTATATCAAGCAAATAAAAAAATAATTTTTACAACCAATATATCACTTAAATGCAACAATTATATATACACACATTTCACATTCATATACCTACAATGCCTCTCCACCAAGTCAGAGATGCAAACTTTGACAAGTTTAAGCCTGGTCTTCTCCATAAGAATGCCATTAGTTTGCAGTTCGTCAAATACTTCTGGAATTTTCTTCTTCAGTTATAGGCCATTCAGAAGAACTGTAAAACGATTCCATACATGGGCACACAGCATAGCTGTTAAGGATCCGAAATATTTTTACTTAGCTTATAAATGTAGGCTAGGTGCGTACAGCAGACAGCAGCTAGCAGTTTTCGACGGATACAGCCCACTCAAAAATATATTGTTTTATATAAAATACATTTTTATATATATATATATATATATATATATATATATATATATATATATTAGCTGTACACTTTACGAATATAATAGTTTTTTATGGACAATTTTACCATTCAATCTCGTCCAACTGATTTTGCTGCCGTCACTCCTCGGCTCTTGGTAGTTCAGGCATTTATCAAACCTGGCAACCCCGGGTTTCCTGGCAGCTGTCAATCAAAGTCCAGTGGCTCCGCCCCAAAGTGCCAGAAACTTTTCACGCGCGCGTAGACAGACTCCGCGAGGCTGATACTCCCGCGAGCAAGCAAGAGGGCTGTCTCTCTCGCGAGCGAGCGCAGAGCCTCTCGCGAGCGAGCGCAGAGCCGCTCGCGAGCGGGCGCAGAGCCGCTCGCGGGGGTTTAATCTGCGCGCGAGGGTCATTTTATGCGCGTGTAAAAGCACATTTTCCGCTCGTGAGTAGCTTGTTTTACGCGCTAGAATATTGACCCAAATCTGACTCCATATTCAGACCAGATGTATATGTCAAGACTTGGCTTCAAAGCCATTGCTTAGCTAACAATCCGAAAGCAAGAGCCAGAAAAATTGAGACCAAAAAGCATGATTATGAAAATCTTTGGAAACTTCTATGAGATGGGGGAGAGTGGAGTAGGCAGCCATTGACAACATTGGTCCTATTTTGTATTATCTGTATAATCTTTTAATATATCTTCATATGTTGTAAACAATTTCAATTTGCACTTAATGCCCTGTTAAAAAAAGTAACATTGGGAATGTTAACATAAAATATTTGTATTTGAACTGCAATAAAATGATGACGGATCAATATTTTTCAAATTGTTTTCCTCAAATTGTTCATGAAGTGTTTAATTTACATAATGATTTGATTAATTACAAATGTAACCCTTTAGATACCAGTTTTGATCGTATACCAGTAACTGCTTTTTTGAAAAGATACACTATAATTCAATATTCTAAAAACTATTTTGACTTTATTATTAGTATAATCAGTTGATCCATCTGAATAATAAATGAGGGACTGTTAACCTACAAGATTTGTACCATAGACTTCCATTATAACCACATTTTTGTATCCCCTCCCCCCCTTTAAATTAAAGTAAAAAAAGATGTTGCACTAATTGCATTTGACCCTAAATGTTAGTGGTGCCATGGCAGCCCGGGGACCGACTCTAATTCTGAGGTGCCTTGGTCAAGAGCAATGAAAGGAGTATCTGAACATCCATAACATGCATGTTGTTTTAGGAGTATAATAATTATCTTTATGCTGGTTGGTCTCCCACCCTCTGCGGGTTATCAGCACAAATTATGTCCCCATAAAATCCACCATCCCCCCTGATTTTGTTTTACAACTTGAGTACTGCGAACGGCCCCCCAGAAATACACATGCTGGCTATTGTGTTTCGCAACATGTTCTCTATGGCACGTCTCTACTGGGAATTGTAGTTTTAAAAGACGTTTTCGTTTTTCCCAAAATTAGAAGTTGACAGTATTAAACTGTGTACAGCCCTGGAGGTTTAGGCGATAGGAAACACATTGGTGTACAAATTTAAAACATGTAATTACTAAATGGGGGGAAATCGCTTGTATCCATAATGGGCAGCATTAATATATACCCACATGACAGCTCATTGTTACTTTGTAATTCTACTCCATTACAATTCAGAGGTTAACCTGGTATTTTTACTCCACTACATTTATTTTAGTTACTCTGCAGATTCTGATTAATGATGTGAAATATAAACAACCCTTAAAGCAGACTTTAGTTAAAACTGAGTAAAATTCAGGGAAGAAGATTGTCAAATGCCAACAATCAGGAGAGATATTTGATAGTTGGTGCTTGAGAAGACTAAACATTTATCTGCAGTTATCTATAAAGTATATTAATTACCTGTTATTCTCAACAAGTCCTCCAACTCATCCGACCAAATGGGTCGATTGTTTAAGCCCTTATTACGACCAAATATGTTGTTTGTTCAAGCACTTAATACGACCTATAATTACGTTTTAAAGTTGTCGGCCTCTAGTGCTCCCGTTGAATGCAAACGTTACAGAGGGTTGTTTATTCGCAAATAACCCTCTCTGTAAAATCCTAAATTGTAGGATAGTTTGGCCATTAAAACGCTTTATGATTAGATTTCTAGCGAGAAGTATATATTGTACTTTTAGAATCCACGTCCAGTCGATATGTAGGATCTATAGTTTGATAGATATTACGAAGATGATTTGAGGTTTCGTCAGGAGAACGTGTATATGCGGCAAGCTTCCATGTGAAGTTACGGGTTGGAAACAGTATTTCCGGTCTCGACGTTTTCATAATAAAACCTATGATCAAATGATTTAACAGTGATATCTGCAGTACTCATCCACTAAAAAACATCAGTTTATCCTAGTTAATTATACGACATCAATTGGTTTAAATTGTGTACAATGCTTTTGTGTTTTTCCCATAGGTTTTTCTCTTTCGATTCTGAGAGACACATTTCTTTTTTCAGAGGTTTTGATAGGCTAAAATCACGCCGCAATGCACGTCGGGATTTGGTGTTTATGTGATATGAAATCGGAAAACATTTAAAAAAAATAAAATAATACTTTATTCCGAGTGTTCTTGCTTTTCTCTTTGGAAGTCATCACATAACGGCATTGTAATACACGGTTCGGCTGCATTAAATATTACATATCTGCCGTAGATATTTATTTATAGAGCCCTGATGAGAAGACCTTTTGACAAACTGGAAGAGATGCCGCCAAAACTGAATACGTGACGTGGACCATAAATATATCAACAATTAAACAACATCTTCCATTTATTTTCACACAATACGTTTCCTTGCAGTATCAACACTAATTCGGCTGACTTTTATATTTGATCCAATAAGTAGATAGTCTGTATTTACACCATAACGGTGCACAGCTGATAGAAAGAGACTTTTTTGTAGTTTTTAAAGATATTACTGATTTTCTGAACTACCTTTCCAACTCCTCGTGCAGTTGACTGTTACAGGTCTATAAAAGTGTATGGTACAATGCATAAGCTTCACATCGAGAGACTGAAACTGTATTTTCCTTTACCGTTCTGTTTTAATTTCACAATAAAGTGAATAGTCATATTATGTTTGATATTATTATGTTTTATTAACTAGACCAGTGGTTCCCAAACGGTGTGCCGCGGCACACTGGTGTGCCGTGAGCCAAGTCCGGGTGTGCCGTGGGATTTTGTGACAACCATACGTTATTATTGCAATATACAACTACACAAACAATTTTTTTAATTGTATTTACTATATCAGTACTTTGTAGGTTTATATGTACGTAATCTGCGCGACTGGCGCGTCCACATCTCCACGTGCAGTGCCGCATAAACATGGCTGAGTCAGTATGCCCATTATTTTTGAGTTTGTCCGAAGAATAGACAGGAATGTGACGGTGAGGTGCAAACTGTGTCCAGGCCAGAAGCTGTTATCCACTGCTGGAAACACCACGTGGTCAAACCTCAACAAGCACCTGCAAAGAACACATGCTAGGGTGAAGCTACCGCACAAGCTATTTGTTGTTTGTTTATATCACGTAGTCTGTTCTTCTTCTCTGTCTTCCGGTTGTTGCCTGTTTTGAATGACAATTACACACTACCGCCGCCTGCTGGTAAGGAAAGTTATTGCCACTCACGCATGCGTATGTGCTCGGGCGAGTAAAGTAACGAGTTACTTTATGTAGATCGTAACGAAGTAGTGTAATATATTACTTTTTTTTAAAAAAGTAATATGTAATATATTACATTTTTTTAGTAACGACCCCATCTCTGGAGTTGGCGTTCTCTACTATGATTTACATGAAGAACAACAGGAGGTCACGGCTCTGTTGAACAGGACTTGCCAGTGGCCCTTTCCTCAGTGCCACCAAGGATTAAAGAATTCTGCGCGCCCCGACAGGCACATGTATCTCACTAATTTGTAAGTCGGCAAAAATATTTACAATAGCACATGTTTCAATGCTGATTGCTGAAATGTTACATGTATAATTTGTAGTTCAGGACCATGGACAATGCAGCTTCCTTGCATTGACAGTTCTCTGTGCTGAATTTCCTTTGCCTCATTTTTAATGTTGTGACCTGTCTGGTTTAAATGAGTGTGTTGCTGCTTTGATGAAGCCTAATTTGATAAAGTTTCAAATTAATTTCTGAAATATTTCGTTAATAAATATTTCATGAGTAATATAGTTGTCTTTGTCACATTTTATTTGGCATTAGTAAATAATTATGCACATTTACAGATATTTTACATGATATGAGTGATAACACGTGTTATAAGGGCTATTTTGCACAATAGGTGTGCCTTGAGATTTTTACTTGTCCTTTGGTGTGCCTTGGGCACAAAAAGTTTGGGAACCACTGAACTAGACCACTAGTCTAAACCACACCTCCTAGTGGTTAAAGCACGTTATTGAATTTAGTTGTTGAATAAGTTATATTTGATGAAAACATTTAAATATTAAGAGTAGCCTACATACAAAATAGGGGTCAATGATAGAAATATAGAATAGAAAATATCAAGAAGATACTGTAGTGATCTCTACAATAAAACAGTTTAGTGCAGGACGTCCAAAGATATTAACAGGAGGATGTGCAAAACAGACAAACTGATAAGGCTGAATTTTACTCAGGTGTAACTAAAGTCTGATTTCAGGGTTGTTTATATTTCACATCATTAATCAGAATCTGCAAAGTAACAAAAATAAATGTAGTGGAGTAAAAATACCAGGTTAACCAGTGGCGTTTTCTCCCGGAGGCCAAGGGAAGCCAGGCTTCCCCTGTTTTTTCGGATTGTAGTTACAATTTAAATAAAAACACTTTGTTTTGTTTCAATAATTCTCCTTTGCTGTGTGTTGCTGCCGGCCCGTCTCTCCCCCATTCTCATTGAGTATTTTACAAAGAGTGAAACAAACAGCGCCCCTCTAGATGTTATGGTGAAACAGTAGATTGCACTCTCTGTTGCGAGAGGAGGCCAGCTGAATCTGGCTTCCCTTGGTGAAAAAAAATGGAGGGATTGACCAATCAGATGAGGCTCACGTGATGCCCCTGCCAACCTGTGATTGGTCAGGGCCATGCCAAGGGAAGCCAGAGGCGGCTGGCTTCCCTTGCCTCACAATCCAATCAAATCGCATCAACTTAGTGTTGCAGTGACGCGTCCTAAAATCCGGAAGTAAGCTGCTCTCGGTTTCCCTCGACAAAAAAGCAATGGGATTTCTCCATAGGATTTAGGAAAATAGCTCGAAATAAGGTCAGTGGAAAACGAACCTGTTAGATAAATGCACGTTTTGTTCAGTCGGATAATATCCACATGTCTACCCTACTTTTATAATTTTCGAATCATAAATCTAATCGATAGAAGATAGATAGCGTCACTGCACCACTCTCACCGCCGTTAGAAAGTAGCAAGCAACTGAAGCAAGTGCAATTATGGAGGGTGGAGATTCTGAGTATTTCATAAAAAAATAATTGTACTAAACTTCCGCTACAGCAGCAACAACAGATACAATCTGATGACAGGCCGATGCCCAAACTGGAGCTGTGTACAGCGAGGAACAAAGGAGCAAATCGGACGTAAAACGTTAAAGGTCTCCTGACTTAGTTTGTGAATGAATGCTTATTAGAGTTTCGGCTGGAGAGTGCGTGCGGACCTGTCGGTTAGATAACAGGCGTGTGTACATCCTGCATATGATACAAATGTGGGTAAAATGATACCGGGTGCTGTAATCACTCATCTGGTTATGTTATTACATTGACCACCACACCCCCCCGACCCAAAAGAAAGGACGTATTATTGGCTTCCCCTAATTTTTTTCCCACGCCACGCTACTGAGGTTAACCTCTGAATTGTAGTGGAGTAGAACAAAGTAGGACATGCTGCTGTAACAAAAACATTTCCCAACTTGGGATCAATAAAGTATCTTATATTAAAATGATCGATGGCTACTGCCATATTTGCTAAATGTGCATCTGAACCTTGACAAGTGCATGTTTCAGGCTTATCAATTAACAACAGGAGGGGTCACAGACATAAGACCAGCTGTTAAATAAAGCTCTTCTGACCTTAGCTGTCATGTGGGTATATCAATGCTGCCCATTATGGACACAAGCAATTTTCACTCATGTATTAATTATATGTTTGAAATTTGATAACACCAATGTGTTTCGTATCCCCTAAACCTCCAGGGATGTATACAGTTTAATACTGGCAACTTCTAATTGTGGGAAATACGAAAACGTCTTTTAAAACTACAATTCCCAGTAGAGACGTGCCAGAGAACATGTTGCGAAACACACAAAAGCCAGCATGTGTAATTCTGGTGGGGGGGGGGGTGGGGGCTGGGCTGGACCAGTTTTGGATAGTCTGGCGTGGTTCCATTCCATTTCAAAGAGCTGTTTGACACTCGGCGTAACCTTGTCGCACTGCCACTCCAACATCCAATCACAGAGCTTGAGGGCTAATCACGGGGTTTGTAAAGCAAGGTGAATGTTGTAGTCCCAAACGATAGCTGGGGATTCTGGGTAGTGTAGTGTCTTCGGAAACTCTGTAGTGTCTAAACTCCGAAAAAGAAATGTGTTTCTCCGAATCGAAAGTTAAAAACACAAAAGCATTGTACACAATTTAAACCAATCAATATTGTGTAATCAACAAGGATAAACTGATGTTTTTTAGTGGATGAGTAATGGAGATATCACTGTGTAATCATTTGACAGTGTGGGGAATACTTCCGGTTTTATTATGAAAACTTCGAGACCGGATATACTGTTTTCACCCACGCTAACTTTACATGGAAGCTGCGGTCCCCGTTCTCCTGGCGATACCTCAAATCATCTTCGTATATCTATCAAACTGTAGACCCTACACATCCACTGGACGTAGATTATAAAAGTACAATATACACTTCTCGCTAGAAATCTAATAAAAAAGCATTGTAATGGCCAAACTATTCCACAATTTAGGATTTTCCAGAGAGGGTTATTTGTGAATAAACGACTCTCCGGAGCGTTTGCAATCGACAGGAGCATGTTGTTTCTTACACGACCACTAGAGGTGCTACACTTTAAAACGTGACTCTGGGTCTACTGCTGAACAATGGACCTCTATGGTCGTTTTTTGTAGGAGGACAGGCTGGTTATTCTCTACTAATAGTTAATTAAAAACTGTATATAATTGCTATTTTGCACATCCCTTTCAAGATTTCCAGATTTTCTAAGGTTTATTGACATATCATATACACAACTACGGTGTAGTTATGCAATGAATGAAACACTTGGGTCACAGGTTCCTCAACAGTGCATTACAAGACATCTATCAATATGTGTGTATACCTCCACCATTAAACTGTCAAATTCTTCAAATGTATTATACTATCTACATACATAAGAGTATAATTAATGTGTATAATATCAGTTAAAATAAGTGCTTCAACATAGTTAACATTGCAGGAAAGCAATACATTAGATGTTAAGTTCTTTGTCAGGCTTAATATTTATCTGTAGATAGATACCCCCACAGCTTTTTTCTTATTTGAAAGAAGACCTTAACCTAAAGTATTATTTAATGTGTTAATAAAGGTTAATTAGTTTGTCTGTTTTGAACATCCTCATATTAATATCTTTGTACATCCAGCACTAAACTGTTTTATTGTAGAGATCACTTACAGTATCTTCTTGATTTTTTTATATTCTATATTTATATCATTGACCCTCTACTTTCTCCCTATGCAAGTATGTACTCTTAATATTTTGTTCATCAAATAACATTATTCAACAAAAATAACATTATTCCACAAAAATAATGCAATAACGTGCTTTAACCACTAGGTGGTGCACACAAAGTACACACAGCATACTAATAATAACTTTGTATTATTAGTGTAGGACACTTATGTATGTATAACATCTGAAGATGTGTAGTTTTATTCATGTTTTTACATACTTTTACAGGATATTGCTATACTATTTCTCATGTTTTACTTCTACACATTAATATCTGATTTGTAAAACATCACAGACAGAAAGGCATACCCGTCATTTAATGGTCAGCTATTGCAATTGTGATTCCATAGATGTGTCTCCCATCACCCAAAACCCATGACTATTCTCTCAACTCAGTATTTACATTCTTATATTCAAAGAAAATCAGTAATATCTTTAAAAACTACAAGTCCTTTTCTATCAGCTGTGCACCGTTATGGTGTAAATATAACCTATCTACCAATTGGATCAAATATAAAAGTCAGCCGAATTACTATTGATACTGCAAGGAGACGTATTTTGTGAAAAGAAATGCAAGATGTTGTTTAATTGCTGATATATTTATGATCCACGTCACATATTCCGTTTTGGCGGCAGTTCTTCAAGTATGTCCAGAAGTCTTCTTAGCAGGGCTCTATAAATAATGAACTACGGCAGATGTGTAATATTTAATGTGGCCGAACCATGTATTACAATGCCGTTATGTGATGACTTCCAAAGAGAAAAGCAAGCACACTCGGAATAACAATTTTTTTTTTATAAATGTTTTCGGATATCATATCGCATTAACATCATATCCCAACATGCATTGCGGCTAAAACATCCAATCAACGAGCTTCAAGCTTAGGATCTTGGGTAATTTGTTCAGTGGGTTTGTGGTGTGTATCGCTCGAAATGTCCCTTATAGGCTTACATCTGTTTCCGGTTACTTTATTTACGGCTAAAAAGCATGCTAAAAAGCCCAAGATTATAGAATTAAACGAATAAATAAAAACAAGGATAATTGTGTGTTATTGTTGAGTAAATAACAGTGTGTTATTTAGAAATAATAACAAATTAGAAGGAAAAAAAGATTTTCAAAAATACAAATTTCAGTATTTTGAGGCTCTAAGCCCCATTTATTTTCCTCACAGACGGGAAAAAAAGTCCGACATTATACGATTTAAAATAAAAAGATAAAACACTGGCATGTAATTTATGTTAGAATAAATAGAATGGTTTTGAATAATTGATGAGAGTAAAATCTACGTCACTTTACAGCCCCGCCCACTTTAGGGAAAACCAACGCTGTCATTTGAACGGCAATCAAGCCTGAAGCCACAGAGATCTTCTGTTACGGCCCGTCCACACAGCGGCGTGCGTTGAGGCTTGCCGGCGGGCGTGTCTGACACTCGACCAACAACCAATCACATGAATCTCCCGCCCCTGACACACAAGCAGCGGTTTGATTGGCTAGAGCTTGTACTGGCATATGATTCGATTGGCTGACGCTTCTGCCGAGGCGTCAAAAGTTGAACATTGCTCAACTTTTGAAGCGAGCAACGCCAGCAACGCTCCGCGTCGCTTCCCAAAATGCAGTTCGGCTAAAAGTGACGTCACCCCATTCAAAGTGAATGGGCAGAAGCGTTTCAACGCACGCCGCTGTGTGGACGGGCCGTTACTGTCCTTTCTTCTTCGGAAGTACAGAAACACGTAACTCTGGATTTGTTTTAATGTTTGAGGTGCAATAAATGACACAGTACGGAGCCCCCTAGGGGACATGGAGAAGAAAAAAATAAATAATTTGAAAAAATAATAATGTTTTGCGAGATCTCGCAAAACCTTTGCGAGATCTCGCAATACTTTTCATTTAGTAATTCCTGGTCAGTTCGGCTGCTACATGGGCTGCTACGGCAACACAGAAACCACAACAATGGAGTGGTTCATCGATTTTACTTTGAGCTTGGCCTTGGATTAAATATAAAGATATAACATCAGTGCTTGGCAATAGGCACGGGTTTCACACATAGACATATAAAAGGGTTTCACATAAGTGAAGACACCTCAAGAGAACACTCAGAGCGAGGGGACATGCACGTCCCTCTGAGCTGAGTTATTGACAGATTCGAATTTCGCGGATCAATAACTCATGAACATAACGTTGTAAAAATACAAACAACATGACTTTACAATCATAGCAAGGTAGACAACGAGCTACAGAGTCGTTTTTATCAGAACAGTTTGATACGCGCCGTCATCCGAGCTAAACATCAATAATTGGTCACAATCTGCAGCTGGAGGAGGGAGAGGAGTGCTTAGGGACCGTCTACAAACTGCAACGGGGTTTTGCGAGATCTCGCAAAAGTATTGCGAGATCTCGCAAAAGGGTTTTGCGATATCTCGTAAAATAATTTTTTTTTCTTCTCCATGTCCCCTAGGGGGCTCCGTAACACAGCAGCTTTTTGGCATGTTAAAACTATTATTTTCTGCCTCGCTCATCAGCTACTGATTTCAAATGTGTGCTCTAAAATGATATTTATAAATGACTATTATCATTATTATAAGCAAGACAATAAATGGCAAAGATATGTAGAAAATAAACGTATTTAAGATACGTTCATAAGGAACGTAACGTGGGAGGAAATACGTTTCTAGCTAAACGTAATTGAGAATGCAGTTTAGTTCTGTGGGATCGTAATTTTTAGGAGACAGGGTTGTCACGCGAGCCGATGTGCAACAGTCCATAGTAAGAAAAGAGTGTTTTAGAAAGCAGTGAGCTTACAACTTTAAGTGTAAGTAAGTGTATCACCAAAAGAGCTGTGACGTGAACAATATTCTGTTTTTTTTAATAAGCTCAAATACCTGCACATATTAAATTCAGTCAAATTATATTGTTACAAGTCTGATTGTGGTTTCTGATGTGCTCTGTGTTGCAGTGGTTCAGTGTATGGATGACTGGGGAGTGACTTTCTCTTCTACTGCGATCTGTGCAGTAAAAGGATCAACAGTGGAGATAAGATGCAGCTTCACATACCCGTCCAGATGGAAAGACGTTGTTAACACAGTAGGAAAAACATTCTGGTTCACTAAATGGAAAGGTGGTGAACCTGTAGATCTGACCACAGACTCAGAGTACGCAGGTCGTTTAGAGGATCTCTGTGAAAACAACATCTGCACTCTGAGAATCAGAAACCTGAGAGAGAGCGACTCAGCTGAGTACAAGTTCAGGATCGAAACAAACCAAGACGTTTATGCTAGTGAACCAGTCACTCTGTCTGTCACAGGTAACACTTTGTTTGTAACTATGTAAGTCAGCTCAACATTTGGTCAACACTGCAGTGAATGTCAGTAAATCTACTACACGTACAATGATAGTTCAGTTTATCACGTTTGTTCCTCACAAATCCAGGTCTCCAGGTGACAGTGACCAAAACCAGTTCCTGCACAGGAAGCTGTATATATGCAACACTGAAGTGTCTCAGCAGTTGTCCTCCAACTTCTGGTCCTCCCTATATCTGGTACAGGAATGGACTGAAATTGACAGAAGTGGGAGAACATTTGTATTACTATTTCTATCCTGAAGAAAGCTATGCCTGTGCTGTTAAAGGATATGAGAATTCCCCCTCTCCTTCAGTGTGTGAGTTCACTTACAGTCTTCCACCAACATGATGCTATACCTTATTACATAAAAGGGAGACACTGTCCCCAGCAATACATTCAGCCTTGAGTTAAGGCAATTACATTTTCATAATAATTAACCAAAGATATTTCATTTTTCAGGTGTTAATGGTCAAGACTGCAATACAGTGGCTTACAGTGAAAGAAGCATCTGTGCCTTCAAAGGATCCTCAGTGGACATTTCCTGCACGTACAGCAGTAATGCATATGTTCAATCTACATTCTGGTTCAGTCCTGAGCGTAGAGATCAGGACCTTAGTACAGACTCCCAGTATGCAGGTCGTGTTCAGATCCTTGAAACAGAGAGAGGACGCTCCACTCTGAGGATCTCTGACCTGAGAGACTCAGATTCAGCTCAGTATCGCTTCAAATTCAAAACACCAAGCTTTGAATGGAGGAGTGATTTACCTGGTACCACTCTGACTGTCACAGGTACTGACCAACACACTGAGGAAAATACACCTACACTTTATACCTTCAAATACAGTCCTAAGCTCCTCGTCATCAGCCTCGCAGCTATTCAACAATGATTATGTTTACGGAAAAAAAGTTAACATCGCTGAATATCAAATTATTCCTAAACCACCAGCGTTAGAGATGTTTTGACCACACATTTGTTTACATTAAAAGTTTTAAGAGATGCATTTGACTTCAGAATGCAACATTTTGGTGGAAGATTTCTGTAATTCTTAATTATTGCAACAAAAAGTGAAATTGCAATTTCAGTTTTTTCTAATAAGGTGCATCCCTAGTTTGTAAGTTAGCACGATTGTGGCTAACATTGGAAGTCAGAGCAGTGCGCCGTTTCTTAATGTTTTCACAATAATTACGATATATATTTATGATTATCACTTTGCCCATGAGCCTGCATGATAAGGTGTAAATAGTAGTTTTGATTTAGGAAAAGGTGTGTATATTGCAATATTTTAACATGCAAATGAATAACAGTTTAATGGGAGTATTAAAAAAGACGGTGCTCTTCATCTATCAGCCCCCCACCCCTTACATAACAAACCCCAAATTAACCGCTGGACCAACTGATATAATATTGTGTCATTTCAAATGTTTATTTTTCTCATATCCAGCTCTGCAGGTGCAGGTGATCACAGCAACAGTCCAGCAGTCTGATACCTTAGCAGAGCTGAAGTGTCACAGCAGCTGCAGTCCAGCTGGTGGTGTTTCCTACGTCTGGTTCAAGAACGGAGAGAAAATCCACACAACATCGATATCTTCTTATAAAGGCTTGCTTCCCCACGCAGACAGGATCTCATGTGCTTTTGAAGGACATGAAGGCTTCCCCTCTCCTGCAGTGTGTGAGTTTACTCATACACACACACACACACTGACATTACAATGACAATTTCAGAGGATTCTTCTGAATCTGAATGCAGATGCCGCAGTTATATAGAAAAAGAAAGCTTAACTACAGCCAGTAAAAAAGCCATCTTGGGTAAAGAGACACACAGATGACATAGGTTTAGGTGGAGACCTCATTTTTAATAAAGAAGAGTTACAAACAAAACTAAATATCAACAATAACAGAAAATCATTTAGGCACCAAGAGACCCCACAAAGAAAGATATCATAAATTAGGTCATTCAAGGTTGCAGGTGCAAGATGAGAACATTTAGATTTTGCAAGCACCTGCAACGTAATTTAATCTTGATGAGAGCCCACAAGATAATTTAAGGAGGTGAAAAAACAAAAGCAGCAGCCATGGGTTTAACTGCAGTGGATTTGTTGTCTTCCTCCTCTCTGTGAGACGTACTGTACGATCTGCATTTATATTGTAAGATAGTTCAAACCCTTTAGAAATACAGCACCATTTAGCATGGTAATACTATGTCTGTATGGATGGAAATAATGACTGTACATACAGTACCTACATTAACAAACAACACATGCTTTAGATAATTGCCAATTCATCGCTGTGTTGAACTTCCTCTATCGTCCTGCAGTCCTCAACATAACTTTAAATGAATGTTGTTTAGTGGATATTGTAGCTTTGATAAATATCTAATTTCTGCAGAGAAGCCAGATGCTTTCTTTTACCTGACAATGAGGAGACCTAGGTGCAACATGTACCAGTTTTGTCGACTTTTGCAAGAAATTAGCAGTAAAATACTTAGAAATAAACTCTCTGTCAGTCATTTGTTATCTTAAAATCACACTTCTCAATGTTCTGCTTTTCTTTGAAGTTTCCATTCACGCCCTGCAGCAGCCGGATCACTGAGAGAAAAGCAAGCCAGAAACGAGGACTCTGTCACGATCCTAATGTTTTGTCATGTCTTGTTATGGGTGTTGTTTTGTGGTTCTGTTCTCCCTGTTTCTTGTCCGGTCCTTCTCCCTGTGTTTTCCTCCCTGTCGTTAGTTTCCTTGGTGTGTCTATTTGTCTGATTGTGTTCACCTGTTGCCCTTGTGTTTCTCCCTCCTTTACCCAGCTGTTTCTTGTTCCTTGATTACCCCTCCCTGTATTTAGTCTCTTCCTGTGTTCCCCTGTCGGTTCATTGTTTGTTTGTCTTCCCTTCACGCTTCATGTTTGTCTCTCCGTTCTTCCTCCATGTTTTTCACGGTCAGTTTTTGTGTTATTGTTTTCCTGAGCTACCGTTTGATTCTTGCCATCGTTTTGTTATCAGCTTTTAAATAAAGCTCGCTTTTTGTTTCTAAACCTTTTTCTGTTTTTGTAGTCTGCATTTGGGTCCTACCTTTTCCACAATTTCCCGAATCCTAACAGACTCATTGTTCTGATCCACACCCCTCTAATATTTTATTCTCATCTTTTTCTAAGGTTCGAAATCTAAGTATTTATCTTAGTATTTATCAGGTAAATACTGCATTAAAGGTTAAATACACTGCTGCATGATGTCCTACGTCAACATTATATATGTTTTCGTGCCTCTGTTCACTGGAAACAACATTAAAACATTTAAAAGTATAAACCCAGTTAGAAACAAACATCAGAACATTCCTCTGTATGTAAATCAATATAATATAAAATAGTAGAAAGACGTGTTTGATAATGATAAGAAAGTCTGTCTACTGACGAGTCTGATGAATGTTTCTGTTGTGCTCTGTGTTTCAGTGTTTCAGGGTCTGGATGGCTGGGGAGTGACTTACTCTTCTACTGAGATCTGTGCAGTGAAAGGATCAACAGTGGAGATAAGATGCAGCTTCACATACTCGTCTACATGGAGAGGCAGAGTTAACACAGTTAAGAAAACATTCTGGTTTATACAGAAAGGTGGTGAACCTGTAGATCTGACCACAGACTCAGAGTACGCAGGTCGTGTAGAGTATCGCTGTGGAAACAACATCTGCACTCTGAGAATCAGAAACCTGAGAGAGAGCGACTCAGCTGAGTACAGGTTCAGGTTAAAAACAAGCCAAGCAGGAGGAGAATATAGTGGTTCACCTGGAGTCACTTTGTCTCTCACAGGTAACACCAATCAGTTCCAAATGTTCAACATTAAGAAAACAATAATATAAATGCGATGTGTTTTTATATACATGAATGTTGAGAGTTGTCTTAAATAACCTTCCTGTTCCTTCTTCACAAATACAGATCTCTCGGTGCAGGTGGAACGCAAATATTCTAGCAGAGCAAACCTGAAGTGTCAGAGCAGTTGTGATGTACCTGATAATGATTACGTCTGGTACAAGAACGGACGAAGCACTCTGTCAGGAACTTCTTCTCTTCAAGTCGACTTTAATTATCAAGACAGCTATTCCTGTGCCTTGAAAGGATTTGAGGACTCTCCCTCCCCTTCAGTGTGTGAGTTCACTTCACTACCTTATTCTAACATAACACCATTCTAGTGGAAGCCTTAGCTAACTGTATGGGTATGTGACTTCTCATCAACTCTGGTAAAAATATGGTTTAAAAACTTTGTTTAAATGTTTCAGGTGTCACTGGTCGAGACAGCAACACGGTGACTTCCATTAAAGGAAGTATCTGTGCCCCCGAAGGATCATCAGTGGACATTTCCTGCACGTACAGCAGTAATGACTGTATTACATCAAAGTTCTGGTTCAGTCCTGAGCGTAGTCATCAGGGACAGAATCCCTCTCAACCTGAGGACCTCAGTGAAGACTCCCAGTATGCAGGTCGTGTTCAGATCCTTGAGACAGAGAGAGGACGCTCCACTCTGAGGATCTCTGACCTGAGAGACTCAGATTCAGCTCAGTATCTCTTCAAATTCAAAACACCAAGCTTTGAATGGAGGAGTGATTTACCTGGTACCACTCTGACTGTCACAGGTACTGATCAACACACTGATGAAAATAGACCTACACTTTATACCTTCAAATACAATCCTAAGCTCCTCGTCATCAGCCTCGCAGCTATTCAACAATGATTATGTTTACGAAAAAAAAGTTTACATTGCCGAATATCAAATTATTCCTAAACCACCAGCGTTAGAGATGTTTGGACCTCACATTTCTTTACATTAAAAGTTTTAAGAGATGCATTTGACTTCAGAATGCAACATTTGGGTGGAAGATTTCTGTAATTCTTAATTATTGCAATCAAAAGTGAAATTGCAATTTCAGTTTTTTCTAATAAGGTGCATCCCTAGTTTGTAAGTTAGCACGATTGTGGCTAACATTGGAAGTCAGAGCAGTGCGCCGTTTCTTAATGTTTGTCACAATAATTACGATATACAGTGGGGCAAAAAAGTATTTAGTCAGCCACCAATTGTGCAAGTTCTCCCACTTAAAAAGATGAGAGGCCTGTAATTTTCATCCTAGGTATACCTCAACTATGAGAGACAGAATGAGAAGAAAAAAAAATCCAGAAAATCACATGTCTGATTTTTAAAGAATTTATTTGCAAATTATGGTGGAAAATAAGTATTTGGTCAATAACAAAAGTTCATCTCAATACTTTGTTATATACCCTTTGTTGGCAATGACAGAGGTCAAACGTTTTCTGTAAGTCTTCACAAGGTTTTCACATACTGTTTCTGGTATTTTGGCCCATTCCTCCATGCAGATCTCCTCTAGAGCAGGGATGTTTTGGGGCTGTCGCTGGGCAACACAGACTTTCAACTCCCTCCAAAGATTTTCTATGGGGTTGAGATCTGGAGACTGGCTAGTCCACTCCAAGACCTTGAAATGCTTCTTACGAAGCCACTCCTTCGTTGCCCGGGCGGTGTGTTTGGGATCATTGTCATGCTGAAAGACCCAGCCACGTTTCATCTTCAATGCCCTTGCTGATGGAAGGAGGTTGTCACTCAAAATCTCACTATACATGGCCCCATTCATTCTTTCCTTTACACGGATCAGTCGTCCTGGTCCCTTTGCAGAAAAACAGCCCCAAAGCATGATGTTTCCACCCCCATATTTCACAGTAGGTATGGTGTTCTTTGGATGCAACTCAGCATTCTTTCTCCTCCAAACACGTCTAGTTAAGTTCTTACCAAAAAGTTCTATTTTGGTTTCATCTGACCATATGACATTCTCCCAATCCTCTTCTGGATCATCTAAATGCTCTCTAGCAAACTTCAGACGGGCCTGGACATGTACTGGCTTAAGCAGGGGGACACGTCTGGCACTGCAGGATTTGAGTCCCTGGCGGCGTAGTGTGTTACTGATGGTAGCGGGTCCAGTGTGCATCTGGACCCGGTGAAGACATTACCTATTGACGCAGCAACCACTGTAAGTTATATTCTTGTTTAATTAGACTTCTCTGTTTCATTTATTCGACTCTATATAAATTGTTATTGTAGCGTAAACGGCTAAATCGCGTTTGAGAGATTTTAAATCTCAGATCTGCTCAGGCGAAACCTGCTTTACAGGTCTCAGCACTCAAGCCTGCATTAATATAGGCACGGCCAGTCTATTGTCGCCCATCAGCTGTAGATAGTTAACTAATTAGAGGGCCGTGGCCCTACAGCTGTGAGAACTGAGCAATCAGGCGTCCATTTCGGGTAGCTCTTTCCTGGAGCGTCAGCTTCAGCGTCAGACAGCCGAAGACTGATAAAGACATTGGAGTCCTGCGGGAGTAAGACTGACAAAGACATTGGAGTCCTGCGGGAGTCACGAGGGAGGCAAAGAGGAGGCAAATCCTACTCTGATCGAGCTGGTGTCTTATTTCTCTTTTCTTTAGTTGTCTCGCCCCGCATGCTATAATCATGTGTATTTTCTCTATTCCTGTTCATGTGTCTTCTCGCAATTATCACTGGCCCCGTGTATCTCCTAATCGATATAACCGGCCTGCTCTCGTCTATCCCACGTGCTCCACTGAGATCCAACATCTAGTTTCTGGTGGCCTGTGGAATTGCCAGTCAGCTGTTCCTAAGGCTGACTTCATCTCTGGCTACGCCTCCCTGCAGTCTCTGGATTTCCTTGCTCTCACTGAGACCTGGATTACTCCATCCAACACATCCACCCCAGCAGCTCTCTCCACTGCATATTCCTTCTCCCATACACCCAGACCCACTGGCAGAGGAGGTGGCACTGGTCTCCTGCTCTCTCCCAAATGGAGCTTTTCCCTCTTCAAGCTACCTAACTTCACTCCTTCCACCTTTGAATTCCATGCCGTCACAGTAACCCATCCTATACAGTTAACCATTGTTGTTCTCTACCGTCCACCAGGTGCCTTGGGGGACTTCTTGGAGGAATTAGATAATCTCCTCTCACTCATCCCTGAAACTGGCCCTCCCGCTGTACTTCTCGGAGACTTCAACCTCCAGACGGGGAAGATAGACGAACTAACATCTCTGTTAACCGCCTTTGCTTTCTCACTGTCTCCGTCCCCACCGACTCATAAAGCTGGCAATGTCCTTGATCTCATATTCTCAAGGAACTGCGCTACTTCTAACCTCTCTGTAAACCCGCTCCACACATCCGATCACTTCTTCATTTCATTCTCTCTATCCCTTTCCAAACATAACAAACTAATCTCTTCTCATCCTGCACTTGTCCGTCGTAACCTTCGCTCCCTCTCCCCCTCTAGCTTTGCCTCGTCGGTGCTCTCAGCCCTCCCTTCCTCTGATTCGTTCCATCTCCTGCCTCCAAACTCTGCTGCAGAAACTCTCCTCTCTACTCTCTCATCCACTCTGGACTCGCTCTGTCCTCTCACATCTCGGCAGGCTCGTCAGTCCCCTCCTGCTCCCTGGCTAAATGATGCACTGCGTGCTAATAGAACCGTCCTTAGGGCAGCAGAGCGGAAATGGTGGAAATCCAAACACCGTGACGACCTCCTAACCTATCAGGCTCTCCTCTCCTCTTTCTCTGCTTCGATCTCTCAGGCAAAAAGCACTTTCTTTCAAGATAAGATCCAATCTTCCTATTCCAATCCTAAAAAACTATTTTCCATCTTCTCCACCCTCTTGGACCCTCCAAAAGCTCCTCCCCCCTCCTCACTTCTGTCAAGCGACTTTGTTACCCACTTTGATAAAAAGGTTGATGATATTCGCTCTTCTTTTTCTGACTCACCTTTACTCACCGCTGGGTCACCAGACCCTCCTTCCACCAACACACTTACCTCCTTTTCCCCTCTCTCTCCAAGTGAGGTTCTTACCCTCATTACCTCTGCCCGCCCTACCACCTGTCCTCTGGACCCTATCCCTTCAAACCTCCTTCAGACTATCGCTCCTGATATTCTACCGTTTCTCACCCATTTCATCAACACTTTTCTAACTTCTGGTCACTTTCCAAACAGTCTCAAGGAGGCAAGAGTAAACCCTCTCCTAAAGAAACCCACTCTCAACCCGTCTGATGTTATAAACTACAGGCCTGTCTCTCTCCTCCCGTTCCTGTCTAAATCACTTGAACGCGCTGTCTTTAAACAACTCTCCTGTTATCTCCATCAGAACAACCTTCTGGATCCGCACCAGTCTGGTTTCAAGGCAGGTCACTCCACAGAAACTGCTCTCATTGCTGTCACGGAGGAACTGCACACTGCCAAAACTGCATCCCTCTCCTCTGTCATCATCCTATTGGACCTGTCTGCTGCATTCGACACGGTGAATCATCAGATCCTCCTTCGCACTCTCCAAGAACTTGGAGTTTCAGGCTCTGCACTTTCCCTCCTCACCTCATACCTGAAAGACCGTACCTACAGGGTGACTTGGAGAGGGTCTGAGTCCGACCCTTGTCAATTAACTACGGGGGTCCCTCAGGGCTCTGTTCTTGGTCCCCTCCTCTTCTCCCTGTACACAAACTCGCTCGGATCAGTCATTAGCCCGCATGGTTTTTCTTACCACTGCTACGCTGATGACACCCAATTAATTCTGTCCTTTCCCCGCTCAGAGACCCAGGTCGTCGCACGCATCTCTGCTTGTCTAGCTGACATCTCTCAGTGGATGTCTGCTCACCACCTCAAGCTCAACCTTGACAAGACTGAGCTGCTCTTCCTCCCGGGAAAAGATTGTCCCACTCTTGACCTAACAATCAACATCGGCACCTCAGTTGTTTCCCCGACTCAGACTGCAAGGAATCTGGGTGTGACCCTAGATAACAACCTGTCCTTCACTGCAAACATCGCTGCTACAACCCGTTGCTGCAGATACACGCTTTACAACATCAGGAAGATACGTCCCCAGCTGACTCAGAAAGCGACTCAGGTTCTGGTCCAGGCTCTCGTCATCTCACGCCTAGACTACTGCAACTCCCTCCTGGCTGGTCTACCTGCATGTGCCATCCGACCTCTGCAGCTCATCCAGAATGCAGCGGCTCGTCTGGTCTTCAACCTTCCTAAATTTTCCCACACCACTCCGCTCCTCCGCTCCCTTCACTGGCTTCCGGTAACTGCTAGAATCCACTTCAAGACACTGGTACTTGCTTACCATGCTGCGAATGGATCTGGCCCTTCCTACATCCAGGACATGGTTAAACCGTACACCCCAGCGCGTGCACTATGCTCTGCATCAGCCAAACGACTCGCTGCACCCTCGCTGCGAGGGGGACCCAAGTTCCCATTGGCGAAAACACGTGGGTTTGCTGTCCTGGCTCCAAGATGGTGGAATGAGCTCCCCATTGACATCAGGACGGCAGATAGCTTGCACATCTTCCGGCGCAAACTGAAAACTCATCTCTTTCGACTCCACTTCGAGCGTTAGAACTATTAACGAAGCACTTTTATACTAATAAAGGGCTGGCTTACCTAAAGCCAGTTGAGTAGCACTTGAAATGTTTGGCTCTATGAAACCTGATGTACTTATATGATTCTGTTTTCTTCAAGGTTGTGTCTTCCTGGTCGAATGTACTTATTGTAAGTCGCTTTGGATAAAAGCGTCAGCTAAATGCAATGTAATGTAATGTAATGTAGCCTTTGTTACTTTGGTCCCAGCTCTCTGCAGGTCATTCCCCCCATGTGGTTCTGGGATTTTTGCTCACCGTTCTTGTGATCATTTTGACCCCACGGGGTGAGATCTTGCGTGGAGCCCCAGATCGAGGGAGATTATCAGTGGTCTTGTATGTCTTCCATTTTCTAATAATTGCTCCCACAGTTGATTTATTCACATCAAGCTGCTTACCTATCGCAGATTCAGTCTTCCCAGCCTGGTGCAGGTCTACAATTTTGTTTCTGGTGTCCTTTGACAGCTCTTTGGTCTTGGCCATAGTGGAGTTTGGAGTGTGACTGTTTGAGGTTGTGGACAGGTGTCTTTTATACTGATAACGAGTTCAAACAGGTACCATTAATACAGTTAACGAGTGGAGGACAGAGGAGGCTCTTAAAGAAGAAGTTACAGGTCTGTGAGAGCCAGAAATCTTGTTTGTTTGTAGGTGACCAAATACTTATTTTACCGAGGAATTTACCAATTAATTCATTAAAAATCCTACAATGTGATTTCCTGGATTCTTTCCCCCCATTCTGTCTCTCATAGTTGAAGTGTACCTAGGATGAAAATGACAGGCCTCTCTCATCTTTTTAAGTGGGAGAACTTGCACACTTGGTGGCTGATTAAATACTTTTTTGACCAACTGTAATTATGATTATCACTTTCCCCATGAGCCTGCATGATAAGGTGTAAATGGTAATTGAAAATGGCACTTAGAAAAGTTAAGGGAAAGTTTTGATTTAGGAAAAGGTGTGTATATTGCAATATTTAAGATGTAAATGAATAACAGTTTAATGGGACTATTAAAAAAGACTGTGCTCTTCATCTATCAGCCCCCCACCCCTTACATAACAAACCCCAAATAAACCGCTGGACCAACTGATATAATATTGTGTCATTTCAAATGTTTATTTTTCTCATATCCAGCTCTGCAGGTGCAGGTGATCACAGCAACAATCCAGCAGTCTGATACCTTAGCAGAGCTGAAGTGTCACAGCAGCTGCAGTCCAGCTGGTGGTGTTTCCTACGTCTGGTTCAAGAACGGAGAGAAAATCCACACAACAACGAGATCTTCTTATAAAGGCTTGTTTCACCACGCAGACAGGATCTCATGTGCTTTTGAAGGACATGAAGACTTCCCCTCTCCTACAGTGTGTGAGTTTACTCATACACACACACACACACACACACTGACATTACAATGACAATTTCAGAGGATTCTTCTGAATCTGAATGCAGATGCCGCAATTATATAGAAAAAGAAAGCTTAACTACAGCCAGTAAAAAAGCCATCTTGGGTAAAGAGACACACAGATGACATAGATTTAGGTGGAGACCTCATTTTGAATAAAGAAGAGTTACAAACAAAACTAAATATCAACAATAACAGAAAATCATTTAGGCACCAAGAGACCCCACAAAGAAAGATATCATAAATTAGGTCATTCAAGGTTGCAGGTGCAAGATGAGACATTTTTGATTTTGCAAGCACCTGCAACGTAATTTAATCTTGATGAGAGCCCACAAGATAATTTAAGGAGGTGAAAAAACAAAAGCAGCAGCCATGGGTTGAACTGCAGCAGCGAGTGGATTTGTTGTCTTCCTCCTCTCTGTGAGACGTACTGTACGATCTGCATTTATATTGTAAGATAGTTCAAACCCTTTAGAAATACAGCACCATTTAGCATGGTAATACTATGTCTGTATGGATGGCCTTTCCACAGAGAAACACTCAACATAGCAAAGAAGACTCTTTTTATGTACCACACCCTCTAATATGTATTCATTTATTTTGTCTAAGAAATACTGTGTTAAGGTTTTGTCCTGCCTCAGTGCACTAACATCACTTACTCATAACTCTATACCTCATTCACACCAACGGTGTTTCGGGGCCGGTTTCGGAGCTGGAGTTTGAAAAGCACCGTGTTTTCCTGTTCGCACCGCAGCGGAGCAGCCTCTTAGCTCCAGAATCCGGTTCGTTTCAAGCACCAAAAATGGTCCGGTCAGAGCAAAAGCACCGCATACGTCACGCTTACGTCGAGGCGGGGGCAGAGACAGGATCAACTCCTGAAGAACAACAAAAAGCCCGCGTTTTATCCAGTTTGTTCACAACGATGGAGAAACTTAACAAGAGTTTCAGAGTTTCAGTGTTTCTGCCATAGACTGTATAAAGGTTTCTGCTCATGGTGAAGCAACGTGTCTGCGTGTTAAGGTGGAACCTGAGCATTCACGTTGATCACCTCTCATTATAACTCATTATAAATCTATAAAACTATAAATATTAAACTTTACTTCACGTGTTCATTTGAGAACAGCTGTTACATACCTGGGTGAAGGTTACAGTTCATTTAAATGAAAGATACAACGTTACTCCACACTCATGGTTCAGTCCACCTTAAGAAATAAGACCGACCTCGGAAGCAGTTGTGTTTTAAAAAAAACCTTTATTGACACGAGTACACTTTTTTATAAGAATATAGTCTAACTCTAAACCACAGAAATGACTCCGGAAAAGCTGCAGATAGAGCCATAAGAAATGAATGCAACTGATTTCATCCACGCGGTTTGGCTTTATGAAGCAGGCACGCAAACGGTTACGTCATGACGCAAACGATGACGCAATGACGCAGCACCAGTCGGACTCTGGCGGTGTGAAAAGAGCCAGAGCTAAACCGAAGAACCGGTTCTGAACCTGAAAAGCTCTAGCACGGAGCTTGAACCGGAGTTGCGTTGGTGTGAATGAGGTATTATGCGGCTTTCACACCAGCGCTTTTCCCTTTCTAGCTCCGTGCCGGAGCTTTTCTGGTTCAGCTCCGGTTTCCCTTTTCTGCTCCCGCTCTGTTCACACCGCCCAGAGCTGCCGCTGCTGCGTCATGACGTCACCGTTTACGTGCCTGCTTCATAAAATCCAAACCGCGGAAATCCCTCACATCGACAACAACAACAATGGCCGATTGTATTGAAGCGCTGTTCGCTTTGGTTATCCTCTTACGAAACGACATGGAAGCAGGGCCGCCCCTGGCCAACTTGGGGCCCCAAGCGACATTGTGAGATGAGGCCCCCCCAACCGACAGGAGTGAAATAAAATGTTTTTGGAAACAAAGTAGGCTACTTTGCAAATATAATTCCTGTTTATTATTATTATCAACACTTTTTTATGCAGTGAGGTAAATGGTTGTGCATGTATGTCGTTCAGTATGCGTTTACAGGTGAATACGTCTGCATTTCCTGCCAAATACTAGCCTCAAAAAGATTAAAATATAATTAATGCAAATAAACAACTTCTACTAATAATAATAATCATAATCAATTCAATAATATAAATACTATATTATTTTATTATAATATAGTTGTATAGTCAAGACAAAACATGCTTATGACATGCTCAAAACTGATATTTCTTAAATCTGTATTAAAATAAGTTCCCTCTGTCAGCAATGTATCAACAACTACACACACATTTCTATCAGTATTTGTCTGTGTTGTGGTTGACATGATGATGACTGTTAGGAGTTAAGGGGAGAGGCTGAGCGTCACCATGAAATGTGCAAATTGACATAAAAATGAATATAAGGGGGAAAAATGCTCCATGTTTTTTAGGCTGTAAACTTTGACTGTTATGTAAGCCAACTAGACAGACAGTGTATCACTCTTCCTCCTGTACATTAGCAGATAAAAGGCATAACATACTTGAATGAATGTTAAATAAAGAATGCTGGAAATAACTGCATCTCCATTAGCCTATATGCTATGCAGAGACTGCCTTCTTCATGTCCTGAATTACAGCTGATGTTTTAATATGGCAATTGGCAATTTGACTTATACAACATTCGCAAGTTGTACATTTGACTCATACAATAACCCACCTTCGAGTGATGCTCTAGTTTCTTCATGTTTTGTTTTTTTCCCCTCTTGCTTGTGCCGGACTGAAACTGTCTTTTCACCGACATCTCTTCACCTGCACTAGTGGCCGTATCAAAGCCGTGATTGGTCAGATGTCGATTCATTGCAACGGTGTCGGGTTACAGACCCTTGTCACCTCTCACTCTCGCGTGTCAGCCGGGGGTGCGCGGAGAACTGAGCGGAGAACTGCGCACAGCAGCTGAGGCCCTCTGGGCGGGGCCCCCTGCGCAAGGCGGGGCCCCATGCAGTCTGCGTGATTGGCCTGTAGGGAGGGGCGGCCCTGCATGGAAGGCATCGGACGACTTTACTTGGAACTTTACAAACATCACATGCGAAATGCAAGAGTCTTCTTTGTGGTCTTCAGCATCAACGACAAATCTGCCCCTGCTCCCGCCTCGACGTAAGAGAGACGTAAGCGACGCCGCCTCTTAGCTCCGAAGCTCTTGCCTCTAGACCGAAAAAAATGTGGAGCTGGAAGTTAACCGGATTCCGGAGCTAAGAGGCGGCGCGGTGTGAACAGGAAAAACCGGTACTTTTCAGGCTCCAGCTTCGAGTCCGAGCTGAAAACGCGTTGGTGTGAAAGGGGTATTATACTCATAACTCTATACCTCAGACACTATGGCATAACATGGAAACAACACTAAAACTATATTCACAATATATTTAACCCATTAAGGTAAATTATTATAATATGAACAATGTAAGAAAAACCTTTAATACTGAGTTTTGTAGCGTTCCCCCAAGCTCCTCAACCCAAAAACAGGTTAAGGAGGTGAAAAAACAATAAGATAATTACAAATAAATGAAACAAGGTTCTCATACAGAGAGACGTACAATATTATAATAATCTTCAATCATACATTTGAGTTTGTAGTGATTAACATCACAGTCTTCATCCGTTGCCCTGTATCGACTAAAAATCAAGTGTACCTTAGTGTAAAGTGTAAAGTTTCAATGTTGTGCACGTTTTGGACAAAGGTTAAATCCGTCCAACAAGCATTTTGTCAAACCATGTTCGAAGTCCAAAATGTAGCTACATTTAGTGTTCAATAATGTAGATACCCTTTGTGCTAATCTAGTGAGCAACACATTCTTAATATTGTTAACACATCTCTTCCAGACTCTCCAAAGCTCCCGTCTGTGTCAGTGAGTCCCTCTGCTGAGATAGAGGAGGGCAGTTCAGTGACTCTGACTTGTAGCAGTGATGCTAACCCAGCAGCTAACTACACCTGGTACAAGAGGAATATAAAAGAATATCTTCCTCTTTTCAAAAAAGAACCAAAGCTTGTCTTCAGCTCCATTAATTCCTCTGACTCTGGACAGTACTGCTGTACAGCTGGGAACAAGCTGGGGACGAAGGCATCTAAAGACATCTCTATTGATGTGAATTGTGAGTAATTGTTGTTAGTTTCTTATATCTACTTGCTATACATTTAGAGTCTGGTGTAATTCACCGAGAAGCTTCAGGAGATTATAGAAGCTTTGTCCGGTTTAAAGTCCCAGAATCAAACAATGAGCCATCCATTTATCACTCCACCTTCAAAGTCTAAAATGCATCTACACAGCTATTCACATTTTGTGATTTAAATACTCTGTACAACATGTACTACGTGAGAATCAACTTCACCTAAGGTAATCTTTGCTGAACCCCAACCCCCCCGCCCCCGGGTGGAAAAACGCATCATCTGCAGCACACAGCGTCTGAGGGCATCTTAATATTTAATAAACTATGAATATTTTATATCCATGTAACGGGAAGAAACTCAGCTAACTGATCTTTTTTTGTTTTTAAATATATAAAATCTACATTGATTCTGACTTTTCTACATCCAACTCACAGGTTTATCATTACTTTGAGAAAAAAGATTATTAATTTTCCCCTTTTTAGAGAAATGTAGTTATGGTCATTTTTTTTGTCATTGTCATTTTGTACCCTGTACAACATGTACTACATGAGAAACAACATCACTTAGGGTAATCTTTGTTAACACATTTCTATTCAAGAACTGGAGCAGAACTTTCCCATAACTGGGCAAAGGTGTAAATCCAAGAAAGATCAATGCACAGTACTGCCCACATGGAAGAAAGGCTGATTATATTATTAGCAGAAGAAAGTCAGAATGAGCAGCTGCAGTGGGGCAAGCCTCAGTAACATCAGTAATCATAGGAGGGCTTCTCATCCTCTTTTGACCTGAGGCTTCAGTAAAAGTCCGGTCTGTGTGTAAGGACAGCTCTGTCGGATGCCTTATTATGGTGTCAGTTATTTCAGTATTTACAGTGGGTGTCAGTTAATTCATTATGTGGTGACTATTGCCACTCAATATCACCTGGGATTGACCAAACTGGGTTTAACTAATTGGACGCGTGTAATCTCCAAGTATGACGAAGTGTAGCTTTCAATATCTTTTATTTTCAAAGAAAACAGCGTGTTCACAGACATGCTAAAAAAACGATTGCTCTCCCAGTCACAATCAATGCACCTGTGCCTGGAGATCACTTGTATGCTGTTGCCCCATTACGCCATCTAGTGTTCAAATAACAAAACATATAAACCATTCTAATGGGCGCAACACATATCATGTCTGATAAATATCCAAGCATACAGTAATAATACTACAAATGCAAATACTGTGACTCTGGCATAAAATGGGCTATGGACTAGTGTTTACATTTTAAATTCTATATGTGCTATAGATGAATATTCATCCACTCAACAACTCATTATTTCAATGTACATTTGGAAATGTGTCTTTCTTATACCTTTCCAGTTGTGTGTATAAAACCGCAGGAGGTCAGTCTCCTAACCGTTTTTGCTAATCTAGTAAGCAACACATTGTCTTGGATGCAACTGGTGCAGTGTTAAACCAAATGTAAAGTACATGCATAGCCTTTCTAAGTAAAGCCATAACATATTGCAATCACTTTTGTTATTGCAACATTTGAAGTCCCAGACGCACATTGCTACACAAACTGTGTTTTTCTACAGTGTGAGGAGATTTTGAGTCACTTAACATTGTTGTGATGCATCTTCTTCAAAAAGATGAGGCCATGAAGAGAAAACTTGTGGCCAAATGTCATCGTCAGGTCTATCAGGAAATATTTTAATCTGCCATCTTTGCAGATTTGATAACACCCTGTCTCATGGAGCAGGGTTTCTATTGTAGATGGAAGTGAAGTGAGCTTAATCGTTGTGTTGCTGCTTCTGGTTTGTTGTAGCCATATGCCCACAAAACTGGTTTCTCTCTTTTGTCCTCCAGATGCTCCAAAGACTTCCTCTGTGTCAGCGAGTCCCTCTGCTAAAATAGAGATTGGCAAATCATTGCAGCTGACCTGTAAAGGTGGCGCTAATCCAGCAGCTAACTACACCTGGTACAAGGACAACCAAACACTGCCTTGGGGGTCAAAAGACATTCATCAACTCGCCTCTATCACCTTAGAGGACAAAGGGAACTACCACTGTGAGTCTAAGAATAAGTACGGCCAGATCAACTCTACATCAGTACACATAGATGTCCAATGTAAGTCCAAAACATCAACAAGTCACCTAATATACATGTGTTGAGTAGAGATGGTGATTGTTAACCTGTGATGATCTTTCCCTGGTAAAAACATTATCTAAAATAAATTCATAAAGCATGTCTATCACCTTTTGATGTCTAACATATTCACATGCCATGTGTACGTTAAAAAAGGTTTGTGATCCCTTGAGTCATTCCTCGAGTCCATGCCAGCTTGGAAGCAATACCTCTAAAAAGAGTTGGATTTCATGTAATGCTAATATGTCACTGTTACTTCTAAGGTTTCATTTGTTTTAGTCCAAAATGCCTCTGTGTTTGATAAAGGGATGACTCTTTATTGGCTGCAGCTGAAGGATTTACGCCATTCATGACATGAGCTCTCCATACTTTACTCTGTGATTTGCCTACTTGGCTTTCTTTATGTAAATCTTAGGGATGAACACATTTTTCATTTTTCTAGTTTCATTAGTTTGGTCCTCTTATGTCTGCTGAGAGAGTAAACCAACGTTTCAATCAAATGAACTGTAGCTTTCAACTAAGGATACGACTCGAGCTTATTGGCACAATCTTTGCAGGAACAATGTACACATCGTAGGATCAAGAACATGTGTTTGCTGCTAATAGATTGATTGACTAACGATCTTATCAATCTCCTAAAATATTGCATAGTACACAATCTAGATTGCAGTGCTCAGGTCAAAAACAAGGCCACTTTGTTTCCCCTTCCGCACACCTTGATGATATCAAGTGGGGAATTAGTAGATCTACTTTACTAAAGATACACTTCTACACATTCTCTTCCAGATGCTCCAAAGCTTCCCTCTGTGTCAGTGAGTCCCTCTGCTGAGATAGAGGAGGGCAGTTCAGTGACTCTGACCTGTAGCAGTGATGCTAACCCAGCAGCTAACTACACCTGGTACAAGAGGAATGAAGACTCTCCAAAAGCTTCAGGACAGATCTTCACCATCACTGACTTCAGAGCTGAACACAGTGGGAGTTATTACTGTGTAACCCAGAACAAAATAGGACGTCTTAACTCTACCTTACATCTGTCTGTTGTGGCAGGTAAGTCATTTCACACCACAGGACCTCCCAAGAGGCACAGCAACTTTAGCACTACAATTCTTTGAAGATCCAAGATGCAATTAACTGTTACACTCTCTGGACAGAATTTTTATTTTGAATTCTAAATCTGAGGTTTGCTACTCGAAGTTGCCGGACTTTTTGTGATAATTTCAAGCACCCACATAGTCTACTTCCCCTCTCTGCTAAGCCACAGGCATCGACAACAACCTCTGCATTACTCTGCATTGGGTTGTCAACCAGTACAACCAATCTATATTTATGTTTGCCTTACCATTGGTCATCTTGCTAAAGTGAGGCTTTTTGACTACTTGCAAGTCTTCCAACACTCTCTGCTCTCCCAGTCGAGGTCAGCACTTCTTCACTTTTAACAAGATGCTAGGAAAGGTCTTGCCTCCCTTTTTTCAGTCACCTGACAGATTGCCAGAATGTCATCGAGTCCCTCTCTTTGGCATCGAAAACTATAGTTTCCCAAATGTTCCATGAAATATTTGTGGGCAGCATTCCTGATAAGGTGATTAACCTCATCACTAAGTTGGGATCAACTGACTGCTCTGCTAAAGAATCCAAAACAGAGATTTGAACATTTGAGTGCAAAGTCAACTATTAATCGTTAGTCTGGGGGGCGCCAATATCAACGGTTGTTTCCGTTTTAAAAACACCCTTGTGCTGTTGATCATTTATGCGACGCAAAAGCAAAAAAAAACTGTGATGAGTTGCTATTTTAAATGCTTCTCTCTTAAGATCTCAGATGTAATAATGACCAATAATCACCTGTTAAGGAACTCAAATATAGCTGTAATACAAAAGCTAATTGTCACTGTTTCCCAGGTTCAATGAAATCAGTCGCTGCTGGATCAATAACTGCTGTTATTGTGGGTATCATATTCCTCATTGCCTTTCTGTTGATTAGGTAAGCAGTTCAGTTTTACTTTGATTACGTTCAGTTATGCTTCACAGTTATTTAATGTTAAGATTAATTTTTTTGTTAATTCACTTTGTTTTCCAGAAGAAAGAGGTCCTCGAAACCAACCACGGAAGCTGGAGAGAGACCAGACAACGACGCTCAGGTGAGAAGGAAGATTTCAGGTGTCACTAAGGGTCAACCCTCATCTGCAAACTCATTTGAACAGTGCATCATGTCCCAGTTTGGAAACGTCCTTTTCCCAAACTAAATATGACTCAGGAGGTGGAGTGAGTCATCCATTAATCACAGTGTTGAGGCTTTGATCCCTGTCTGTGTGTTTAAAGACCAAAATAAATGTAATCAAGATGCTCTTCATGGGCCATGTAGTACTTTTTCGGTGAAGCTTTGTCGCCATCTGTGTGTGAGTTTGGTGAATGAGAGGCCTTTTTGCAGTGCTTACCAGTGTGCAGGTGATTACCATTCAGTACCTATCATACTTTCTTTTTTCCTCCTGTTAAATTCAATTTGATAAATCCATAGCTATGCTTTTGTCTTTTCATTCTGTGTCATACGGTTATCAACATTATGTGTAAGGTGTCTTTGGTCTTTCCATTGCTTGGGATGTAAACCTTTCCATACATGTAAGCATTTTTTAAATATTGGGGGATACAATGACAATAACAGAAGTGATCTCAAAGCAAGCAGCCACCTCAGGTCTGAAAGATGAATCCAATGCCAAAGTGCCTTAAGGCTGCATTCTTTCCAATGGCCAGCAGAGAGCGAATCCACTGGCTATAACACAGCATCTGATTGTGTAGAATTCTATGAGAAAATGACCCTACTTTTAACATGATTTATGACCTCAGTATATGTTTTCCTGATGAGTTTATGGTCTTACTTGATGATTTAAAGTCTTCTTTAATACAGCACAACTGATGTGTTGTAAGTTATGGTCCCATTTAGAGTATATTAGCAAAAAGGTGACTTGTTATCAAAAAACATAATGTTGTCCACAATTGTTTTTTTACAACTTGAACCAATTTGCAGTCCTAAAAAAAGTTTTTGTAATATGTTTTTTGTTCAGAAAAGAACAGAACATTGAGGTGGCAGTGGGCAAAATACCAAATTCAAGGCTTCAACACCATAATTAGCCAAATTCATATTGATCATGTCAACTTCTTAAATACAGTTTATGCCTCAAACCTTTTAATCACTTTTAGACTTTGAAAATTGCACTTGACTTTGAAAGATGAGGACATTTAGTAAATCGAGGAGTTTTTGGTGCCTGATTTGGAATTTTTAAATGTACTGAAATTGCAAAGAAGCCCCATTGCAAAAGTAATGGTGATTGTGTCTTAAAGGCCAATCTATGAGACACTAACCACTAGAAATATATGTTGTTTGTCTTTGTGATGTTTCCAGCAGGTACGCATGTATGACCGCCCTTCAGCTGAAGTACAGAATGCAACACCAGAGCCGGAGGCCGAGGTTTGCTATGCCAGCGTGAGATTCATTCAAAACCAGGAAGATGCTCTCTACTCCAACATCAAGCCCGCTCATCTCCGCAGACACAAGAAGGACGAGAAGGACAAGGAGGAAGATGTTGACCACTCTACTGTCACATTTAAAGGTCACAGTGCTACTGCAGAGTGAGTAAAAGATCCTCTTTCTTTGCTACATAAAGTTATTATGTTGTTTCATCCTTCTTTACAAAAACATGTTCTTAGTCAGTAATGTGAGTTTATAATTTGCTTTATCAACAGATCAGAGCGTCATGAGGCTGCGGACGATCCATCTGCATTGTACAGCGTAGTCAACAAAAAACCAAGAGTATTGACATAACATCTGTGTTCTCTTCAACAGTGCTCAAACTGTTTAAACATACATATAAATATAAGGTCTGCTGGATTTCTAGTATCATGTAGCTAACGTATGCTGAAGCTTGTAATTTATAAATTCCAAGACAGAAAACTATTTTGAAGCTTCTCAAAGTAGCCCACATTTCTCTATGTACAATATATATTTACCATCATCTTTTTCTGCTCTGATGTTCAGTTTAATTGCCTTTTTATTGTTTTACATGTTGATCATTTTCATTTTATTCATATTTAACTTCTGCTTCATTATCATCATAAGTTAGTGTTTTGTTAAAAAAGAAATTGTAATTTGTAAAACTGATTTGATGTCACTGATGTGTATTGTTTGTAAGTAACCATATCATTAAATAAAGTTATTCAGTTCATTACCTGTTACTGATTGTCAACATTTCTAAGCCAGGTGTTTAATGTTTAAGTGACGAGGGAGCCAGAGGGACATCCTAATAGTTTCATAAGGTGCTTCATCTCAAAACAGTGTATTATTATGAACGCCTAATGTGACTAAGACTACATTGGTGAGAGCTATGATGGCTCATGGATGTCTATAAATCAAAGGGGCGGAGGTTCAGTCCCCTGCAGTCAACATGTCAAACTGTCCTTTGGCAAGATGTATAAGCCACATTGGGTCCTGCATGTCTACCGTATTGTAAGGCAAGGCAAGGCACGTTTATTTATATAGCACTTTTCAACACAAGGCAATTCAAAGTGCTTTACAAAAAATGAAAGACATTAAGAAAATGGCATTTAAAATCTGTCATTAAAAAGAAAAGCTAATAAAATAAACATTAAAAGAAAAAATACATGGATAAAAGTTACAGTGCAGTCTAAGATATGAATAGTTCAATTAAAAGCAGCGACAAAAAGAAAAGTCTTCAGCCTGGATTTAAAAGTAGTCAGAGTTGCAGCGGACCTGCAGGTTTCTGGGAGTTTGTTCCAGATATTTGGAGCATAATAACTGAACGCTGCTTCTCCATGTTTAGTTCTGACTCTGGGGACAGAAAGCTGACCAGTCCCTGAAGACCTGAGAGATCTGGATGGTTCATCATTTAGCAGGAGGTCAGAAATGTATTTTGGGCCTAAACCATTCAGTGCTTTATAAACCAGCAGCAGTATTTTGAAATCTATTATTTGACACACAGGAAGCCAGTGTAAAGACTTCAGAACAGGAGTGATGTGATCCACTTTCTTAGTGTCAGTGAGGACTCGAGCAGCGGCGTTCTGAATCATTGTAGGTAGGTTGCTTTGGATAAAAGTGTCAGCTAAATTACATTTAACGTAAGTAATACTGACAGTATTAGCATCACAGTATATGATTCCTCTGCTCCTTTTCTTTCTCTGTATGAGGTAACTCTTTAAATGCATAATCATATCCAGCATTGATATGTTCCCCTGTGTACTGACTCTCATATTTATAAATCTGTTTGTTTTTGGATTCAATTCAGGAAGAAGAATGCTTCGAGCTCCACCACTGAAGTGAATGAACTGTGACTGTGGAGGTGAGACAGTGACAGATTGTACTATAGCATCTGGTTATTAACTGTTGTTAATAAACAAGGTCACATATCACATATTCATTACTTGGTTTCATAATTTTAGTTTAAGGCGAGACACCCCAGGTGAATAGGGTAATTTTTTTAACTTAAAGGTATCAGCTAGAAATGTCTCCAGTTAATTACTTACAATAAGGCAATTGTCTTTTGTATTACAAGTTTCCTGAAATAGCATGTTTAAATATGCAAATTACCATTATCTCATTAAATATGCACATATTATAACTAGGGCCGGGACTTTAACGCGTTAATTAAGATTAATTAATTACACAAAAATTAACGCGTTAAAAAAATTAACGCATTTTAATCGCACTTATTTTTGCACCGCGGAACGTTTCTCACTGGATGAGTTTCAGGCGTACCGATTATACTGGAGCACCAACTAACGTTCATGACTTCAGACAACAACAAACCACAGTGAACAACAGTGGGAAATGTTGTTTTAAAAAACGGACGGATGGAAGCGTCGATAAGAGCACGGTTGTGTGCAAATTATGCAAAAAGGAATTTGCATATCACCGCAGCACATCAAGCCTCAAGTATCACCTCAATGCAAAACATATAGCAGCTAGCGTGGACGTTAGCCTCTTTTATCGCGTTCACACCAAATAGAGCCGGTACTAAAATTAGTTCATGAGAACCTTTTTACCCCCACGAAAGTCCCTGCTAGAGAGCAGAGAGCTGCTAGAGAGCAGGGACTTTCGTACGGCTCTCTTGTGAGAAAAGAGCTATATTTCTGATTGGCTGGGCGGATTGCAAACCACGCCCCGTAAAACTCCCAAAAAGTTTTGTGAATTTTATTATCCTCGCATTAGCATTATTAGCATTAGCCCAGCGCAGAAACGCAGAGAGACTAATTTATGGCAACACAAAATAAAACATGGGAGCGGTGGAGATGAGGAGGTGTCGGCGTTCTGGCGATTTACTCGGAAGGCTGCTGGGACGCAGCTTCTACTGAAGCAGAAGAAGAAGAAGTGACGTCAGCTGCTTCATTTGCCTAATCCTCCCCCAGGTTCAAAGAGTTCTCATGAACTAAATTCTCATGAATCTTTGTGGGAAAAGTACTGCGGTGTGAATGCGCCTAATGGTATACTAAAATCCATGCGAAAAAAATTGCTTCTCACTGTTCTCAGGTCAAATATTTATATGTGATTAAAAATGCGATTAATTTCGATTAATTAATTACAAAGCCTCTAATTAATTAGATTCATTTTTTTAATCGAGTCCCGGCCCTAATTTTAACACATTTCAGGAATCGAAATCTGAACTTTGGATATAGCCAGATTCAAAATTATTGTTTCATTTTGTAGTCATATTAGTATCTAAGGCTTTTACAGAAGGGATATTGGATATCTCTTTTTATCACTCCATAAATCAGAAAATACTGTCAACAGCCCTAAAATATCCATTTTCGCCATGTTTTTAGGTATACAATGTTGTATAATTCAGGCTATGAATTATATATGAACAAACCCTTCTGTAAAAGCCTTCATAATATTGATAGGAATATAACTGGAAGGTTTGGTGTCTCTACGTGCTACTGAAGTTGAAATTTCGAACTCAGAGTAGGAGAAAAAACTTATTTTGAGAAAACGACCTTTAAAGATTGCAGTGAGGCGCTAGCTAAACCCTCCTGTTCTTTGGATGACAGCTTGCGCATCGACGCACTCCGTGAAGGTATTTCATGTTCAGGGTCATTTTTTTTTATATAACCTTGCTTCGTGCAAGTGACAATTGTTGTCGTCTTCTCTGTGAACGTTTTTTTCGCCGTTCTTTTGGCATTTTGAGATTTCAATTTCTAGCTGAAAGCTAACCAGGAAGTGTTTTAGCACACCACGTGACGCATCTGAACGAATCACGTTGTCAGAAATTGACACCAGCCAATGAGATTTCGTTTCTTGGTTTAAGACCCCTTTGTGCTTTCACGATTGGTTGCTGATACAAAGGAAATGACCATATTTGGATCCGATGAGATTGTGCAGGAGAGACGGAGCTTTCCAGCGATACCTCTGTTGACATGGTGCACACAGCGGTCGCGATACTTTATGTTACGTTAGAATGCTAACTTTTGGTGAATTTAGGAGAAATATACAGACGCAAATAGACAAACTATAGTAAAATAAACACTTAAATGTGTATTTTGTACGTTTTCCTTCCAAAAGCCTGAAAGAAAACATGTTATGGAATCAAAATAGCACAACATCTCAAAATTGACCAGTACTTGAAAAACGATGTTTTTGCCTGCCGTGTCTCGCCTTAAAGTGGACTTATCATGCAACCTCTCATTCCCCTGATAGGTGGAGAGTTGGCCATATAGGCGGAGCTCCTCATTTCTGACTTCAGAGATATTTCAAATCTGGATCAGTCTGTATCAGATCCGTTGCAGCCCCGTTTTTTTAGAGATTTGGGTATGGAAGAAAAGAGAGAGGGTTGTGTTTTCTGACACTTGGTGAGTTCCCTGACACACCGGGGACACATATGTATAAAAGACGTACAAAAGTGCATTTTGCATGATAGGTCCCCTTTAATATAAAATATAGTTGTATTTATCTCAAATGATGGCCTCTGACTCTCCTCTCGTTGTCTCTCCATCAGTTGGACCCTTGTTCTGTGTATGAGAACGTCTCAGACCTGAACATGGTCTCTGCAGAACAGACAGAAGAACCAGAGGAGCAGGAGGACCTGGTCTGAAGGTCAGCAAGCTCTCCCTCAGCTGTATTTATGAAAACAAACCCAAAACAACTTCCTGAGAAATAACTCACCAGAAATGTACATGATTTATTTTAGATGCATCAAACCAGAGGGAGACTCACCTGGATGAAACAGAGAGAAGTGAAACATTTACCCTCAGGTTTCCATGGTGTTAAGTAACAGTAGGTAGGAGTGAAAGCAGTCAGAAACAACATGTAGCAGGAGATGGAGTAAAATGTGTATTTTAATGTAAAGTTTATACACACACTTTACTGCAAGAGTGGGGGTGCAAACAAATGTGCATCAGCTTACATTTAGCATCCTAACTACTTATCATATTTTCAGTATTCCTTCAATGTGTATATTTTATAATGAAAATGTCATGATAAAAGTAAAATTGGGGAAAAACAGAAAGAAAGACAGTATTTGCACTTATGTCCCCATAAGGGAGGCGACTCCCCACACGTGAGTCTGTAAACAGATGTAGGTCCCCACAAGGATAGTAATGCTAGATCACACACACACACACACACACAGGTTGATTCTTCAAACACCTTACTTATTGTTGAATTCTGATCCTCATATTAATCCATTCATTCCACCTTTCCAAATATGTATACGTATAGATATGTCTTATTTTTGTATTTCTAAAATGATGCTTACATTTGACTCCTTGTTGTTAAATGAAGGTTAAACCAGTTCCTCATTCTCTTTCTCACAGCTGTTCTTCTAAGCATCCTTTATACATATCTGTAACTTGCTTCTTCCTCTTTTAAAAAATGTTTAAGTTCTTCTTTAAACCTCATCATAGATTGTGCTTCAATGTTTAATCAGACAGTACATCTTGAAAATGTGACTGCTATTGGTTTCCTTCTCTTTTCTGAATTGTTATAGAGTCTAAAGTGTAAACAACTATACAAATGAACCTGAGTTTAATTTTAATCCTCTTTATTTAGCTTTTGGAAAAGTAATCTTGCTGTTTTCCAGAGACCAATATGTTAGGTTGTCCGTCTGTAATGTAACTGTCCACTGTGCCATTTGTATCAATTGAGAGTTAATAAATATACATTAAAAAAGTAAAAAGTGTCTATGTTAAGCTTGGCTGAATATTCTCTGTATGAATTATATTGATATTAATACTAAAAATCTATCGTTAGCAGATCCAGTTCAGTCCTCATCAGGCATCATTTATAAGACAGCAGCAGTTTGTTATTAGCAAATGATTAAAACACAGGATTTCTCACAAAAATCTGGACATTTCCATCAAAGTGCGTTCAAAAATATGAAGTGTAGAGGGCAAGGGTACATCTTTGAACAAATATGGTCTTATAAGAGTTTCTGGTAAAGCATCAGAAAGACAGGCTGGTTAGTCACACTTCTACTGAGATCTCTGCACACCCTGCACCTCATACCATAATTAGGGATGCACGATATTGGTTTTTTGAAACCGATACCGATACCGATAACTTCCTGCTTCTCAAGACCGATACCGATAACCGATACAAAAAAAATGTACGCCACTAATTATTTTAACTCGATTAACTTATGTGTATTTTTTTTCCTCGGCCGCCCCGTAGTTTCAGAGCCCATCGAGTTTAAAATACCATCTACAAGCTGATGCTGACAGCCCCGCTCCTGCCGCCCGCTTGTGGCAGAACACACTTCCACGCTCACCGGCAGGCACCGACTGGCCATCTGGAGGACCGGGAGGGTGTGTGTATGTGCAACCCAGTCTCACGGCATTTCGTGTTCACCAACACGATTTTTAATCTATCGATTCGTGTTCCCCAACACGATTTGCCCCTTTTTTTCGTGTTGCACAGCACGATTTTAAAAGCAATGTATTTCTATTGCCTGCAGCACGTCTTTTTCTCCGGTCGGATCGAGGAAGACCTGAAGCTGTGTGGTTCATAAAAACATGTTCTTACTCAATATCAAGCCACAATTATTGCTCTTATTTGAAATCGTATAATTTCGGACTTTTGTTGCCGTCTGTGAGGAAAATAAATGAGGCTCAGATCCTCAGAATACTGAAATCTGTATTTTTAAAATATTTTTTTCCTTCTAATTTGTTATTCTTTTCAAAATAACACACTGTTATTTACTCACCAATAACACACAATTATCCTTGCTTTTATTTATTGGTTTAATTCCATAATCTCGGGCTTTTTTGGCGTCCGTCAGGAACTGAATTTCAAAATAAAATATCCGGAAACAGACGTAGGACTATAAGGGACATTTCGAGCGTCATTGCGATTGTCAACCTTTCTGAGTTTAGGATGGCCGAAGACACTACACTACCCATAATCCCCAGCTATCGTTTAGGACTACAGTTCCCCGTAAGGTTACGCAGAGCGTCAAACAGCTGTGTGAAATGGAACGAAACCACGGCAGACTATCCAAAACTGGAATCGAACGCCCCCCCCCAGAACTACACATGCTGGATGCTGGCTATTGTGTTTCGCCAAATGTTCTATGGGACATCTCTACTGAACGTTTTCGTTTTTCCCACAATTAGAAGTTGCCAGTATTAAACACATTGGTGTTATCAAATGTAAAACTATTATATATTATTTATTATAATTAATAAATGGGTGAAAATCGCTATATATACCCACATGACAGCTCATTGTTACTTTGTAATTCTACTCCACTACAATTCAGAGGTTAACCTGGTATTTTTACTCCACTGCATTTATTTGAGTTACTTTGCAGATTCTGATTAATTATGTGAAATATAAACAACCCTTAAAGCAGACTTTAGTTACACCTGAGTAAAATTCAGGGCAGGTGATTGTCAAGTGCCAACAATCAGGAGAGATATTTGATAGTTGGGGCTTGAGAAGACTAAACATGTATCTGCAATTGACATGAATGGAAACGAGTAATAAAGTATATTCATTACTCGTTATTTTCTACTAATAGTTAATTAAAGACTGTATATTATGGCTATTTTGCACATCCCTTTCAAGATTTTCAAGGGTTTATTGACATATCATATACACAACTACGGTGTAGTTATGCAATGAATGAAACACTTGGGTCACAGGTTCCTCAACAGTGCATTACAAGACATCTATCAATATGTGTGTACCTCCACCATTAAACTGTCATATTCTACACATTTCTTATTCTATCTACATACATAAGAGTATAATTCATATGTATAATATCAGTTAAAATAAGTGCTTCAACATAGTTAACATTGCAGGAAAGCAATATATTAGACGTTAAGTACTTTGTCAGGCTTAATATTTATCTGTAGATAGATACCCCCAACGTTTTTTTCTTATTTAAAAGAAGACCTTAATCTGTTATTTAATGTTTAAATAAAGGTTAATTCGTTTTTCTGTTTTGCACCTCCTCCTATTAATATCTTTGTACATCCTGCACTAAACTGTTTTATTGTAGAGATCACTTTATAGTATCTTCTTGATTTTTTATATTCTATATTTCTATATTTATACTTTCCCCCTATGAAAGTATGTACTCTTAATATTTTTTTAATCAAACACAATAATTCAATAACGTGCTTTAACCACTAGATGCACACAAGGTACACAAATGTTTTCCGGATTTCATATCATATAAACACCAAATCCCAGCATGCATTGCGGCTAAAACATCCAATAAGCGAGCTTAAAACCATAGCTGAGGATCTTGAGTAATGCCTATGTCCGGTTATTTTTATTTTGAAATTCAGTCTCTGACGGAGGCCAAAAAAGCCCGAGATTATGGAATTAAAGCAATAAATAAAATCAAGCATAATTGTGTGTTATTGGTGAGTAAATAACAGTCTGTTATTTTGAAAAGAATAACAAATTAGAAGGAAAAAAATATTTTAAAAATACAGATTTCAGTATTCTGAGGCTCTGAGCCCCATTTCTTTTCCTCACAGACGGCAACAAAAGTCCGAAATTATACGATTTAAAATAAAAGCAATAATTGTGGCTTGATATTGAGTAAGAACATGTTTTTATGAACCACACAGCTTCAGGTCTTCCTCGACCCGACCGGAGAAAAAGACGTGCTGCAAGCAGTAGAAATACACTGCTTTTAAAATCGTGCTGTGCAACACGAAAATACTATAACTTAAGCTCTCACAACTCTCCTTCTCTTAGCGACTGTAACTCCACAGTTGCCTACACTCTTTTCGGGTTTGCTAACGGTAGCTACTTTAGCCATGGCTCTTTCCCCACCCTCGGGTGCTATTTCCTGCTCTAACTGTCTCATGTTTGGTTACTTCCCTACCTCCTTTACTGGTACCGGTACATGTGTTAAATGTAGTATAGTTGTTAGGTTGGAGGCGGGAATCATAGCCATAGAAGCCCGGCTCCGCATCTTAGAAAGTAACTCAGCTACAGTAAAGCCCATGTTAGCCGGTGCGGACCGGCAAAAGGTAGCTCCTATTAGCCGTCCCCCGGCAACTCCCGAGCAGCAGGGAGACTGGGTGACTGTTCAGAAGGGGCATAACGCGAAACCCGCAGGTCCCCACCAACCCGTTCACGTATCTAACAGATATTCCCCACTCAGCGAGACACCCGCTGAGAAGCCAACTCTGGTTATTGGTAGCTCTATTATGAGACACGTGAAATTAGAGACCGAAGCCTCCACAGTCACATGCATTCCGGGGGCCAGAGCGGGCGACGTTGAGGCGCATCTTAAACTGCTGGCTAAAAATAAACGTAAATACAGTAGGATTGTTATTCACGTCGGTGGTAATGATGTTCGTATACGCCGATCAGAATGCACCAAACTTAATGTGGAGTCGGTGTGTAGTTATGCTAAAACAATGTCGGACACCGTAATCTTCTCTGGTCCCCTCCCCAATCTGATCAATGATGACATGTATCATCATGTCATCATTTCAGCGCTGGTTGTCTTGGTGGTGCCCAGCAAACAATGTGGGCTTCGTAAATAATTGGACAGCCTTCTGGGGAAAACCTGGTCTGATTAAGAGAGACGGCATTCATCCTACTTTGGAAGGTGCCGATCTCATTTCGGCAAACATTTCAGGGCTTTGTGGACTTAATCCATGACAAACTGGAGTTGAGACCAGGAGGCGGAGTCGCAGTCTTACACGCTTCTCTGCGCTCTCTCCTAGGCAGTCATCCATAGGAATCCCGAACCCAATAAAATACCCAATATTAGCGGTGTGTGTGTCTGCCCAAGGACAAGTTAAGGTAAAACCTAATAGAGGTGTCATACATAATAACCTAATCAAAGTAAATGTAACAACTACTACAGTGCAACAAAACAGGAATATTAAATGTGGTCTCTTAAACATAAGATCTCTAGCATCTAAAGCAATATTGGTAAATGATTTAATATCAGATTATAATATTGATATATAATGTCTCACTGAAACTTGGTTGAGACATGAAGAATATGTCAGCATAAATGAGGCCACTCCACCCAGCCATATCAATACTCATATTGCCCGAGGCACGGGCCGAGGAGGTGGAGTTGCAGCCATCTTTGACTCAAGTTTACTTATCAATACTAAACCAAAATTAAATTATACCTCCTTTGAAAGTCTCGTTTTTAGTCTTACGCATCCGACCTGGAAAACTTTGCAGCCAATCTTATTTGTTACAGTGTACCGTGCACCAGGTCCTTATTCAGAATTCTTATCTGAATTCTCTGAGTTTTTATCAACTTTGGTTCTTAAAACAGATAAAGTAATTATCGTAGGTGACTTTAATATTCATGTTGACGATGATAAAAATAGCCTTACTGTTGCATTTAACTCTATATTAGATTCTGTTGGTTTTTGTCAGAGTGTAAATAAACCAACCCACTGCTATAATCACACTCTCGACCTTGTTCTGACTTATGGTATTGAAATTGAGCAACTATTAGTCGAACCGCATAATCCTGCTTTATCCGACCATTTCTTAGTAACTTTTGAAGTACTGTTACGAGACTACAAAGCATTAGTCAAAAGCTCCTGCAGCAGAAACCTATCTGTTAGTGCTATAGCCAAATTTAAGGAAGAGATTCCACCAATACTTAACTCGATAGCATGTCTGCATGTAAGGGAGGAAACTTATACAAAATGTACACCACCCCAAATTGATCATGTTGTTGATAGTGCTACAGATGCGCTGCGAATAAAATTAGTTGCTCCTTTGAAAAAGAAGAAAATAAAACAACATAGACTAGCTCCATGGCATAATGCCGAAACCCGCAAAATAAAGCAAAAGTCGAGACAACTTGAAAGGATATGGCGTTCTACTAAACTTGAAGAATCTCGTTTAATTTGGCATATTACTCTCAATGAATATAAGAAAGCACTGCGTAAAGCGAGAGCAGCCTACTACTCTTCATTAATAGATGAGAATAAGAATAATGCAAGATTTCTTTTCAGCACTGTAGCCAGGCTGACAGAAAGCCACAGCTCGATTGAGCCTTCTATTCCCATAGCACTCAGTAGTAATGATTTTATGTGCTTTTTTAACGATAAAATTGTTACTCTTAGAAACAAAATTAATGACCTCTTGCCTTTGACCAGTATAGTGTTATCAACAGCTCCCGGAAACGTAAGTTCTAATATTACACTAGATAGTAAACTAGAATGCTTTTCAGCCATAAACCTTGAACAATTAAATTCAATGATTCTCTCTTCTAAACCATCAACGTGCATGTTAGACCCAATTCCAACTAAGCTGTTGAAGGAAGTTTTTCCATTAATTAGCACTTATTTATTAAATATTATGAATATGTCTTTATTATCAGGCTATGTTCCACAATCATTCAAAGTAGCAGTGATAAAACCGCTTCTTAAAAAGCACAACCTCGATCCAGAGGTTTTAGCCAACTATAGACCTATTTCTAATCTTCCGTTCCTCTCAAAAATTCTTGAGAAAGCGGTCGCAAAACAGTTGTGTGATTACTTAAAAAACAATGATTTATTTGAAGCTTTTCAGTCTGGCTTTAGAACACATCATAGCACAGAGACAGCTCTGGTTAAAGTCACAAATGACATTCTAATAGCCTCTGACAAGGGACGTGTCTCTATTCTTGTTTTGCTCGATCTCAGTGCTGCATTTGATACTATCGACCATGATATCTTATTGCAAAGACTAGAGCACTTAGTTGGCATACAGGGAACTGCTTTAGACTGGTTTAGGTCCTATCTATCTGAACGCTCTCAGTTTGTACGTGTCAATGATGAATCTTCCACGCAAACCAAAGTTAGCCATGGAGTGCCACAGGGCTCAGTGCTCGGACCTATTTTGTTCACATTATATATGCTTCCGTTAGGCAATATTATAAGGAATCATTCTGTAAACTTTCATTGTTATGCGGATGATACTCAACTATATTTATCAATCAAGCCTGATGAAATTAATCATCTAAATACAATTCAAGACTGCCTTAAGGACTTAAAAACGTGGATGACCTTAAACTTTTTGATGTTAAACACGACCAAAACTGAAGTTATTGTACTTGGCCCGAAGAATCTACGAAACAAATTATCTAAGGATATACTAACTATGGATGGCATTAATTTGGCCTCCAGTGAGACTGTAAGGAATCTTGGTGTTATATTTGATCAGGATTTATCCTTTAACGCCCACATAAAATCAATTTCAAGGACCGCCTACTTCCATCTACGTAACATTGCAAAAATCAGGCATATCTTGCCTCAAAACGATGCAGAGAAACTAGTCCATGCATTTGTTACTTCAAGGCTGGATTATTGTAACTCTTTATTATCAGGGTGTACCAAGAAGTCAGTCAAGTCGCTTCAGCTGATTCAAAATGCTGCGGCTCGTGTACTAACCAGAGTTAGGAAAAGGGACCACATTACTCCTGTTCTGGCTGCCTTACACTGGCTCCCTATAGAACACAGGATAGAATTTAAAATTCTTCTTCTCGCCTACAAAGCCCTTAATGGGCAGGCGCCATCTTACCTTAAAGAACTCATTATACCCTACTGTCCTACTAGGGCATTGCGTTCCAAGAATGCAGGGTTGTTGGTTGTTCCTAGAGTCTCTAAAAGTACAATGGGAGCCAGAGCCTTTTCTTATCAAGCTCCACATTTGTGGAATCAGCTTCCAGTTTGTGTTCGGGCGGCAGACACCCTATCCGTTTTTAAGAGTGCGCTTAAGACCTTCCTTTTTGATAAAGCTTATAGTTAGGGCTGATTAGATCCAGCCCCTAGTTTTGCTGATATAGGCATAGTTTGTCGGGGGACATCTTACTTCTTCCTTCTCTCTGTCTATACCTGTGTACTCTCATGTTCCGATTAACCCAGCTTCCCCAAATGTCTTTCTTTTTGGTGTCTATATACGCCGGGATCCGGAGTCATGGATGATCCTGCGCTCCTCTGTCCTGGATCGCGAGCCCTGGATCTTGAGTCGTGGCTGTGGTCCTGGATCATAGGTCCTGGATGGATATCCTCGTGGATTCATCTTCCTATTATACACACATGCATTTCCAAACATTTGGACTACCTATGTTGCAAATGTATTATCTTTTCAATTTACACACGGCATCTATTGCACGTTTGTCCGTCCTGGGAGAGGGATCCCTCCTCTGTTGCTCTCCCTGAGGTTTCTCCCATTTTTCCCTTTAAACTGTGGGTTTTCTCCGGAAGTTTTTCCTTGTACGATGTGAGGGTCTAAGGACAGAGGGTGTCGTATTGTCATACTGATATTTTGTACAAACTGTAAAGTCCACTGAGACAAATGTAACATTTGTGATATTGGGCTATATAAATAAACATTGATTGATTGATTGAAGGCTGGTATCACTTTGTAACTTAAAGGAACGTCACGATTAGGTGGCATTTTTTATAATAAAATACTGGCTCTAACACCAACATCAATGATGATTTTTCACAACAAAACAACCATGCACTGTGTTAGTTCCTGTTTTAAGGATCAGTGGGGCTTCAGGGATGCCCATGTCCAGCTGTTTGAATGCATCGTTTGCAAAACCATAGCAGGAATAAGTTCTTCATTTTAACCTAAAGCCTTATTTAAGGCATCTCTATTTTCAAACTGAAAAGAGGAAGGGATCCCCGGCAGTTTTTTAGCACATTGACATAGTAACAGAGGAAACGTCCCATTTCTCTTGTATGTGATACCTGATTTATCAGAGACGTGAGGAGCAGCTATGAGTTTACCAGCGAGAGGATTTGTCGTCTTCCTTCTCTCTGCACAAGGTACTGTGCATCTCTTTCTATTTGAAGGCAGTGAATGCACCTCAGAAATGCAGAAGATGCTAAGTTTATGAAAACAAATCTTCAACATTTTGATGGTGCATATGTATTTAAGTTCTGGTTTGGTGGGTTCTTTTTGCGATTAGAGGGAATGAGAGTACTTTGCACTTGGGTCCGTCCTGCGCTGCTCAACCTTAACAATAGGACCTGATTTTTTATGACAATTCAACCTCAACCCTATCAGTTTAGTCAAATAAAACAACAGGGGGCGCTCATGCTCACCTGTTAGAGAAAGCCATGTACAAAAAGGGGGTCCATCCAATGAAGATAAAAAGGTAAAAATAATATAAATCTGCAGTAAAACAGTCTACAGTTTTACCCTACAAAAGGTTGGCGCTATAACATTATTTTACTTTGATAGCGTTGGAGAATATGTAGCTGTGAGAAATGTGGACTAAGCAGCTTCACCAATGAAAATGTGTCTCCTGATGTTGATATGAGTCTGATAATAGTTTCTGGTGTGCTCTGTGTTTCAGTGGCTCAGGGTCAGAAAGACTGGGGAGTGACTTACTCTTCTACTGAGATCTGTGCAGTGAAAGGATCAACAGTGGAAATAAGATGCAGCTACACATACCCATCTACATGGAAAGGCAGAGTTAACTTAGTTGACAAAAGATTCTGGTTCACTAAACACGAAGGATGGTATCCTGTAGATCTGACCACAGACTCAGAGTACGCAGGTCGTGTAGAGGATCTCTGTGAAAACAACATCTGCACTCTGAGAATCAGAAACCTGAGAGAGAGCGACTCAGCTGAATACAGGTTCAGGTTTGATACCATCCAAGAAGATGGATCATATATTGGTATACCTGGAGTCACTTTGTCTGTCACAGGTAACACTCATGTTTTATATTTCCAAAAGTTCAGTAGCTCAAAATAATGTAATGTAGAGCGGTGTGGTTTTTGCACGTATGTTGAGAGTTTTGTTCCTGTTTCTTCTTCACAGATCCAGATCTCCAGTTGAAGGTGAGCAGAGCGTATTCAGGCCAGGCAGAGCTGAAGTGTCAGACCAGCTGTCATGTACCTGATAATACTTCCTACATCTGGTACAAGAATGGAGAGGAACTTCGGACAGGAATATCTCACTCTATTTTAGTCAACTTTGGTTCAGCAGACATCTATTCCTGTGCTTTAAACGGACAAGAGAATCACCGTTCTCCTTCAGTGTGTGAGTTCACTGCACTGTTTTAAAGAGGACATTTTATGCTCATTCTCAGGTTCATATTTGTATTTAGTGTCTTTACTTTGACATGTCTGCATGCTTTAATGTTCAAAAAGCTCTTTATTTTTCTCATACTGTCTGTGCTGCAGCACCTCTTTTCACCCTCTGTCTGAAACCAGAGCCCAGTATGCTCTGATTGGTTATCTGGCCGGCTCAGTTGTGAGTGGTCAACCGCTAAGAGATGTGTTTGCGCGCTAGCGCTCTGAGAGAAACTCCCTCTGGAGGAACACAGGGATTCTAGCCTTTGCAGACCATTTACATGCACAAACATCTACATGACACACTGCAGGAAAGAGAAAACCCTAAAAGCATAACAGGGCCTCTTTAAACATCTTCTGTTTTTGCACTTTGTCATTATCGTTAAGGTTTGCTGCCTTTTCTAGTAGTGGGCACTAAAGACAAGCTAGTTTGATTTTACCTTATACAGTAATAGTTGTATTTCTACACCTTTTCTCCTCCAGATGCTCCGAAGCTCCCCTCTGTGTCAGTGAGTCCCTCTGCTGAGATAGAGGAGGGCAGTTCAGTGACTCTGACCTGTAGCAGTGATGCTAACCCAGCAGCTAACTACACCTGGTACACGAGGAATGTCTTAATATATTCCAGTGAAGAACATCAGATTGTCTTCAGCTCCATCAATTCCTTTGACTCTGGACAGTATTTCTGTTCAGCTGAGAATGAGCTGGGGAGGAGGACATCTGAAAACGTCTTTATTGATGTGAAATGTGAGTCAAACAACTTATTTAAATGTTGAATCCGTCCATTTATGGCAATGGAAGGTTGTACTGATCATTACTACTTTTTCAGCTCTATTATTTTATGACTGAGTTTTGTTTCCACATCTCCTGCAGATGCTCCAAAGCTCCCCTCTGTGTCAGTGAGTCCCTCTGCTGAGATAGAGGAGGGCAGTTCAGTGACTCTGACCTGTAGCACTGATGCTAACCCAGCAGCTAACTACACCTGGTACAAGGATGAAACTTCATACTCTTCTATTCTGAATGAAGAACCACAGTTTATCTTCGGCTCCATGCAGGCTTCTGACTCTGGAGAGTATTTCTGTTCAGCAGAGAACACGATGGGAAGGAGGACATCGGAAAAGTTGTTTATTGATGTGAAATGTGAGTGAAACGTTGGGTTACGTATTGTAACCCTTGTTATATTAGCACAGGCGGAGCCCTCTACTGGACTCTATGGGTACTATCTTACCCCGCGAGCATTCTCCCACTGAGACTTCTATAGACGTGGCCGGCCTTGAGCGGGCCTACCTGAATGCGCGCGCATCACACCGTATAAAAGGAGGCCTCGCCTCCTGACTATCATCCTACACCTCTCTTCAGCGAGCGGAATAGGACAGACAGTGCCCTGAGTAGAGGGCTCTGCCTGTGCTAATATAACAAGGGTTACAATACGTAACCCAACGTTATATCTCTCACAGGCTCCGCCCTCTACTGGACTCTATGGGTACAGTGGGTGGAGCCGCGATGTATTAGCGCACTGTCGTCCAACAACAATATTCCACCCTACTGCCCCTGACCGGCTTTTATGGTCAGCAGCTGCTGCCCCACATTCTCCCTTAACCCGGTTATAACCGAGGAGAAAACTGGGCTGTGGCTGACAGAGCACACCCTGCTGCGCTTACCTCGCAGAAAGTGTGCTAAAAAAACAGTGCCGGGGGACCCCCCCCACAGACGGATGGGGAGAGCCCCCCCCCGGCCCCGAATGGGCTTACTACACGCCTGCCTCCCTGAATCCCTAAGGATATCAGGGAGAGCGCCAGAGCCCCTGCCCCACACTCAAACACTGACCCCGTGCAGAGTGTGTGGACTAAACTGTGGAGGGCTACCCCCCTCCTGCTCTCGGCAGGAGGAGAGCAGCCCTCCAGCCCTGTAAGGGCCCAGTGCGCCCCTCGCCCCTCCCGGGACCCTCAGAGGGCCCGAGAACAGCGAAGGCGCATTACGTCTGGGGAGGGGGTCAGATGCCAACTGACTCACAACCCCCCTCCCCCCTCCAGTCCTGTGTTGCCCCCGCCAGCACAGACGAGGAGAAAGAGCCCGACATGTCCAAGAGATAAAACCTTATGAAGGGGCCTGGCGTCGACCAAGACGCCGCTGTGCATATATCCTCCACACTCACACCGTTGAATAAGGCTGCCGACGCAGCCACAGCCCGTGTGGAGTGCGCACGAACCCCCGTGGGGCAGGCTCTCCCTGCCTGTCCGTAGGCATGTGCAATGCACTCGCAGAGCCAGCCTGCCAGGCGTTTCTTGGACAGAGCTTTCCCGATCACACCGCCCCCCACACACACGAACAGCTGTTCGGTGCGTCTAAGGGCAGCCGTGCGCTCCACATAATATGCTAGCGCACGCACCGGGCCGAGGAGGTGCAGTCTAGCTTCCCTGGCCCCACCATGGGGGGGAAGACTAAACCCCCCTAACTGAATAGCCCTCGACCTGAAGGCACTCCTTAGGTTTTTGGGCACAAAGGAGGGGTTCGGTCTGAGTGTCGCGCCGCTCCGGTCACCCCGAATCAGTAAACAACTCGGGTGTACCGACAGAGCAGTTAACTCGGACACCCTTTTGGCTGACGTTAAGGCAAGAAGCAAAGCTGTTTTCCACGATAATGCTTTCAGAGAGGAGAGCTCCAGAGGCTCAAAGGGCCCCGAGGCCAGAGCCTCGAGCACTAGGTCCCACTGTGGGGTGGAGGCGTGCACTACTGGGCGCAGCCTCCTGACCCCCTGTAAAAACCGCGACATCAGTGGTTGACTAAAGGCTGACCTGCCGCCAAATCCCTCATGGCAGGACGAGATGGCTTCTGCATACACCTTCACTGTTGAATGTGCAAGCCCTCTGTCCACCAATAACTGTAAGAAGGATAAAATAGAGCCTAACTCACAAGATAGAGGCTCTATTCCCCGCTCCTCACACCATCGCCGGAATCCTAGCCACTTTGGCCTGTAACAGGCTGTGGTGGATCCAGCTCTAGCTGCCTGGATAGACTGAATAACGCTATCAGACAATCCACCCTGTCTCAGCCTGTCCCTCTCAGGAGCCAAGCCTGGAGAGGTTGGCCGAGAGTGGGTAACGCCCCGATTGCACCTGCCTCTTGAGACATCGCCCCCCAGAACTGGGGAACCGCCCAGGGCTGGCCCACCTTCATCTGTGTCATCTCTGAGTACCACGGCGCCCCAACGCGGTCCGGAGCCACTAGGATGACTGACAGACGTTCTCGCCTCACTCTCCTCAGGAGAGGGAGAATGAGACGCAGCGGTGGAAAGGCGTAGAGCAGCTTCCTTGGCCATGGCTCGTGTGCAAACGCGTCCACCCCCAAGGGTGGGTCGTCGCTCCGCGCCACGGAGAACCACAGGGCACAGTGGCTGTTTCGCCGGCTGGCGAACAGATCCACTTCCGCTCTCCCGAACTGGGCCCAGATCTGCTACACCACCTTCGGGTGAAGCACCCACTCGCCTGGCAGGGGGCCGCCCCTCGACATGAGGTCGGCTCCTCTGTTCTCCAGTCCCGGGATATGGAGGGCTCTCAGAGATAACACCACCTCTGAAGCCCATAACCACAGTTCCTCCGCTGTGGTCAACAAGGCGGCAGATCGAACTCCGCCCTGCTTGTTGATATAAGCCACTGTGGTGCTGTTGTCGCTCCTGATCATTGCATGTCTCCCCTGAATTAGGGGCCTGAAATGCTGGAGGACTAACACTACCGCCCGTAGCTCTAGGAGGTTGTTGTGTCGAGACTCTGTTAGAGCCCAGCGCCCACCTATAGCCCTCTTCCGGCAGGTCCCTCCCCATCCTGTTCTGGATGCATCCGTGAACACTGTGATGTAGGAGGTCACCCGTCCCAGTGGAGACCCCCTCCGGAGGTAATCCGGGGACCCCCAAAACCGGAGGTTGCCCCTCACTGAGGGGGGTATGGTCACCAGCCGCCGCTTGTGCCTCTTGGGATCCAAGCGCAGGCTGGAGAACCACCTCTGCAGGCGGCGCATATGTAGTAACCCTAACGGGACCACCATGTGAGCAGCCGCCATGAGACCCAGTGTCTGCATGACAGTAAAAGCTGTCACTGTTGCCCCCTGTCGCAGCCTGCGCACCCCCTGAAGAAGGGACGCACGTCTGCTCTCTGACAGGGTGGCGCGCAACGTGCCCGCATCGAGCACAACACCCAAATAAAACGCCCGTTGGTGAGGTATGGGGGTGCTCTTTTTCCAATTGATCGCAAAGCCCAATTTGGTCAGGTGTGTGATCAATTGTGCTGTGCAAAACATTGCCTGTTCCCGTGACCCAGCCATGACTATGAGGTCGTCTATGTAAAATAAAACTCTCATGCCGTGTGCGCGCAGTGGTTGAAGCGCTGTGGCCACACATTTACTGAATGTGCGTGGGGATAGGGAATAGCCGAACGGCAGCCTGTTGTACTCGTAGGCTATTCCCTGGAAGGCAAAACGCAGATACTTTCTGTGCTCTGGAGCAATTTCTACATGAAAGTACACGTCTTTCAGGTCGATGGTGGTGAATCAATATCGGCAGCCCGTCCCCGTGGCTGCCGATATGCCGGTACCACGGGATGGGCCGTAGAGGTGGAGGGCGCCGCAGCCACGGGACCCCCGTGCCGGCGCCTCTCCCTCCGCTTCACTGTCGCACTGCGCTCCCTCGCCTGCATGGAAACGCTTAGAGGAGCGCGTAGCGGGGCCGGAGGCGGGGCCAGCGGTAGCATCCGGCTAAGCTGGACCCTTTCCTCCTCCAGCCGGCTGAAGCGCTGAGTGACCGAGGAGATTGACCCAAAGAGCCCCTCCGTGGACACGGGGGCTCCGAGGAGATCTTCTCGGTCTTTCTTAGATAGGGCAGTGAGTCCCAACCACACGTGACGAGACGCCACTGTGGCCAAGGAAATCACCCGCCCTGCTGCAGCGGCCACGCCATGAATCAGATTGTTCATCTGACCTATAGCGCGGTCCGGATAATCGCTCCCATCTTGAGACAGGAAGGCGGGGACGACTGCCTGAGGGGTGATCAGGGAGACGCCCAACACGCCGAGATTATTTGCTGCAGCCGCCATCTGCGTACCGAGCTTGAACATCTTGTCCAGATATTCCAGAGTGTCTCGGTCCCGGGGAAGCGGGGGCAGGGGTCGCTTACCCTCCGCCCAACCAGCCGCCCGCGGAAGCAGATGGGCCGCCAGGCTCTCATCAAGGGGGGGCACACCCGAACACGTTGTGTCCGAGCGGCCCTCCACCTTGATGATGCCTGCCATAGCGGCTACTGGGGCCTTCGTTTTAAATGGCTGCTGCCATGTCGCCTCCACACACCGCCATATATCAGGCAGCTGGGGCGAAACGAAGGTTGGCTGCGCTGGATGGGCCGTAAAACCCCTGTCTCAGGCGGCTTACAGGCCTCGGTGGCAGCGGTGGGGGGAGCGGTAGGCCTACGCGCTCCGCCGGCAGGATCATCACCGCTGGGAAATCCAAACGCGCAGACCTGAGACTCGCCCATCTCGACGACGTCGAGATCCGAATCCTCCACCTCCTCCTGCGGGGCCTCTGCCGACAGGAAATGCTGCCCACGATGCTCACGCGTGAGCCGAGGAAGCATCTGGCAGGCTAAGCATGCCGGCGTTGGGCCCATACCGCTCATGGCGTGGTCAGGCCCCATACACAAAAGCAGAAGGGGTGTGGATCCGCCCACGCGATCAGGTTTGGACATTTCGGGCAGGTCCTGTGGTCAAGAACTGACTCCATTACTCTTATTTTTCTTCGTCTTTTTAAGCTCCGTGAAAACACTTCCGCCGCTGAAGAGAAAAGGATGATAGTCAGGAGGCGAGGCCTCCTTTTATACGGTGTGATGCGCGCGCATTCAGGTAGGCCTGCCCAAGGCCGGCTACGTCTATAGAAGTCTCAGTGGGAGAATGCTCGCGGGGTAAGATAGTACCCATAGAGTCCAGTAGAGGGCGGAGCCTGTGAGAGATATAACAGTTAATTCAAGGCGCTCCGAAGCCAGCGAAGAGATATAATCCCTCCACCTGGTCCTAGATATGCCCCTCGGTCTCCTCCCAGCTGCACGTGCCTAGAACACCTAGGGAGGCGCCCAGGTGGCATCCTTAACAGGTGCAGCGGTTCAACTCTGAGTCCCTCCCAGATGACTGAACTTCTCAACTTATCCCGAAGGGAAACGCCAGCCACCTTACCAAGAAAACCCATTTCGGCCGCTTGTATCAGCGATCTCGTTTTGTTTCGGTCATGACCCATCCTTCATGACCATAGGTGAGGGTAGGAACGAAAATGGCCTGGTAGACGGAGAGCTTTGCCTTCTGACTCAGCTCTCTTTTCGTCACAACGGTGCGGTAAGGCGACTGCAGTACCGCTCCCGCTGCTCCGATTCTCTGGCCCATCTCACGCTCCATTGTTCCCTCACTCGAGAACGGTTAGGTTCTAACCCAAGACCCCGAGATACTTTAACTTTTTCACTTGGGTTAAAGACTCATTCCCTACTTGGATTTGACAGTCCATCAGTTTCCTGATGTCAACCATGGCCTCAGATTTGGAGGTGCTGATCCTCATCCCAGCAGCTTCACACTCGGCTGCGTACCGATCCAGTGAGACTCATCATCTGCAAAAAGCAGTGGTGGAATCTTTATCTCACCGAACTGCAGACCCCCTCCCACACGACTACGCCTTGAAATCCTGTCCGTAAATATCACAAACAGGATCGGTGACAAAGCGCAGCCCTGGCGGAGGCCAAACCTCACCGGAAATGGGTCCGACTTACTGCCGAGGACCCGGACACAGCTCTCGCTTTTGGAGTACAGAGATTGGATGGCCCTGAGTAGAGACCCCCTTACCCCATACTCCTGCAGCACCTCCCACAGTATCTCCCTTGGAACTCGGTCATACGCCTTCTCCAAATCTACAAAGCACATATAGACGGGATAAGCGTACTCCCAGGCCCCCTCCAGGATCCTTGCGAAAGCTGATCCGTCGTTCCACGACCCAAACTGAAGTGTTAAACAATACAACCAATATGTAAGACCAGACCAAGTTTAAAATGCAGCTACACAGTAAAAATAGAACGATAAGTATGACCCGATTGTGAGCACCTCCGCTCACTCCCGGGTTAAAAAGGACAGAAGGAGAAGGAGTCAGGTGAATAATCATGGATTTTATTGTCGAAGATTATCATGCGCCACTCAAATAGTGCAGACGCTGTGCGAGGTAGTCCTAATCAGACCCGTTCTGTGGCCAGGAAATCCTCACAGGAACCAGGCTACTGCAAGACAGACCAGAATCAGGTTACCGGCATGCTTCTTATAGAGAGCATAATTACCTGATTCTGATCAACTGTCTGGTCTCCGGCCGAGCCACTCCCATCACTCCAGCAGCCGGTGCCCTAACCACACCCCGCTGCCACATACCCCCACCGCCCGACTCAGGCCGGGATCCCGCCGGCCGAAAGCTGACCCCCCCCCCTCATCAAAAGTTGTGTTCAATGGCATAAAAACGCATAAAACGCTGCTGAAGGTTAATCCAATGTCTCTGTGTCACTTTGAAATTATTACTGATAATCCATCATCATATGTATGGCAAAAAGCGTAGTTTTCAGTTTTCAGAGCGTAACAGAGCTTTCGGTTTGGGTAAACTGCGTGGGTTCCAGAGAAAATGTAAATACACCCAAATGACCCCAGAGGTGGGTTTTTTTTCTAAACCTCTCAAAAAAGGTCACATTTTTTCACTTGTTTTACATCAATCTTGATACAGGGTGCTTATTATATGTTATAGATTGGATTCCTAAAGCTTGTTATCTACTCTCCAATCATCCAAGGGTGGTTTTCACTATAAGTAATGGTTTTATTTTTGACGGAAACTATAATTTACATTTTTTTACTATGTTAAATCTGAATTTACTGTAAAATAAGAAAAATTATATTGATTCTGACTTTACTACATCCAACTCACAGGTTTATCATTGCTTTGAGTAAAAAGACTATTAATTTACCCCTTTTAGAAGTGAAGTTATAGTCATTTGTTCATGGAATGTCATTTTCGAGCATGAGACCTGAAAAACAGGCTTCAGGCTCAACAGGTTAATTAAATGCATTATTTCAACAGATTTCACAGTACTGTATTAGGTTAGTTACATTAGTTACATTAGGTTAGTTGGAACCAAATATATTAAGTTGAACCTAATATTTTGAATTTCAACGCAATATTATTGCATTCAATTAACCTGATACAGTTATGTGAAATCTGTTGACATAATACATTTAATAAAAGACAACGTTTTAGTTTTTTATTAAGTGTTGCTTCTTTAAACTCCTCACGCGGTCTAACCTCGGTTCAAAGAATCCAAACTATTTTAGGAATATACAGAAATAGGAAGTTTTTTTATATACACATTTGTTTTATATTAACACCATCATGCAGTCGAAACAGATTTGGTTTTCAGTCTACGACGCAAGTTGTGTCATCTTTCTGCTGTTCTGGTGTCGATGGGCAGCTCGTTCTAACATTTATTGAACCAGGATAGCAAACAGGCTTGTTTTTGTTCAAGGTTCCAGTTAACGTATGTAAAGTATCTCACAACTGTTTACCTCCATTTCTAGATAATTCCCAAATGATCATGAACATCACCAGGTTGGCTCTGGTGGTTCTGGTGGTTCTGGTGGTTCTGGCGCTGATTCCTCTGCTCCTTGTCTGTCTCTGGTTGAGGTAACTCTGCAAATACATAATCATATCTAGCATGCATATGTTCCCCTGTTTACTGACCCTCAAAGATGGATTTTTATGATCCTTTTATTCATGAATCTGTTTGTTTTTGGATTAAATTCAGGAACAAGAAGGCTTCGAGCTCCACCACTGAAGCGAATGAACCCATAGAGACTGTCGAGGTGAGACAGTGACAGATCGTACTCTAGCAACTGGTTATTACCTGTTGTTGAATAGGGTCATCTTTAAAATGTGCATTTACCTTAGTAACTACGTTCTTAAAGCAACTACCCATGTATATTTACACAGTGACAGATCCTACTCTAGAAACTGGTTATTACCTGTTGTTAATAAACAAGGTCACGCATCACATACAGGGGCGGTGGGTACTGTAAGATAGGCTAAGCCTTCCCAAATGTTTTTGTCCCTGCATCCTGGTCAAATTAAAATATAAAGTATAATATTTGTGTCTTTGGTATTAGCGCTGCTATGCATCCACCAGTGCCCTGTACTACGAAGCCAGTTCAACATACCCTGGATATGTTGGAGTTATCCAACCCTAACAAACGCGATCTCGCTAAGCAGTCCTACTACGCCCAGGGTTTCTCTGTCCGGCTTAGAGCGTGTTCAAGGGGCGGGGCTAGCAACATTTGACCAATCACAAACATGGACAAGCGTGAAATGAAAATTAGACTATAATATTAGACAAATATGAAGAAGTTAAACTTTAAACATCCATGACTTAAACACATAATCCAGGTGACTGCCGATGTCCACACCGCTGTGTGCGAGACGTGGAAGGAGGGAGGGAGGGTAGAGAGAGCATCGGAACTTCACAGTCTAATCTCCCGGCCTGATATTTTTATTTTGTATTCAATCAATATATATTTGGAAAGGGAAACTGTGCACAAACAGCAGTAGATATTTAATCTTTTTTTTTTTTTTTTTAAAGGGGAATAAAGGGCACTTTCTCTGGAGGAAGAAAAAGGGCAGGGGCTCAAGTCCACTTTTGGCGCATTTCCACCGCAGGCCTCGCTCGACTTAGTACGGTTTTGTTAGGCCTTGTTAGGCCCGGCTCACTTTAATGCTGCGCTTCCATTACAGTTTAGGAACTGGGGTAATATCTATAGTAACGCAGTGTAGGCGGAGCCGTGACGTCATCTTCAGAAAAACAACATCAGCCGTTAGCTGTTAGCCCTCAGAGCTCACTGCTCTTCATATCTGTTCAGAAACTAGACAAAAGTTAAACAAGTACAAACCACAGACTGCCTGTGTCATGGCGAATACAGTCGCTGGTTTATTTATGTCTGTATAGGCCGTTGTTGTGAGTGTGGACGGTCGGAGCATCTAGTGCGTTAGCTTAGCCGACCTCCATTTAGAAAACACGCATTTTAAAAGGTTGTTCGCCTGCCGTCTGTCTGCAGACTTGTCAAAGCATTAATTCATGGTTTTGACTAACCGGTATCAGTATGTTGTTACGACATCATTAAGAAACGTGTATTACAATGAAATCACGGTCAAATATGTTCATCTTGTTGTAGTTGTAGCGCCCTTGCCAGCGATTCTCTCACTAGTTTTGCATATTTAGCCCGGTTGTTGGCCCGCTTGTTGGCCCAGATAGAACCACGATTTTGTCGGGCCAGAAAAAAGGTGAAAAAGTAGCCCCGGGCCGGAACTAGGACTCGTGGAAACGCAACCAAAAACGGGCCCGGCACGGCATGGCACGCTTAAACCGCGCTCCGCGCCATGGTGGAAATGCGCCATTTTATGTCTATGTGTGCACGTGCCTGATCCAGGATACAAGCCACATAGTTGCACCTCCAAGGTGAATACAGAACAGCTGGTTAAAAAATAAATAAACTACCGAGTGGTTGAATGCGTACATTAACAGATTTATGATATCACTGCCTCATCTAAGACACGAGTGGATCTGACTTTGAGTTGAGTGTTTCGTCAACTTCATGTGTTGCTTAATATGTAGGCCTATGTGACACTGTAAGTGTTGCACGGCCAGATACGGCTCCAGAAGCTGACACAGAAAAGGAAACACATGATATATTATGATATTATATGATCGCTGATGTGATTGATGATGTAATATGAATGATAAGTGCGACACGTCGGCGTCTTCCCTGCATACGACAGTTTAAACTGTATTTCCTTTCTCCTGTAATATGACTTGAGAGATTTAAACTCCGCACACTGAGCTCTGATTGATCAGCAGGCGGTGCTTTCACTGAGTTGATCTCTTATCTATAGACGCCAGAGGCAGGCAGCGTCAGGTGAAAAAAGTGATTTAGCCTTCCCAAACATTAGCCTCACGCGCCGCCTATGATCACATATAAATTACTTGTTTTCCTAATTTTAGTTTAATATCAAATATAATTGTATTTCTCTCAAATGATGGCCTCTGACTCTCCTCTCGTTGTCTCTCCATCAGTTGGACCATTGTTCTGTGTATGAGAACGTCTCAGACCTGAACATGGTCTCTGCAGAACAGACAGAAGAACCAGAGGAGCAGGAGGACCTGGTCTGAAGGTCAGCAAGCTCTCACTCAGCTGTATTTATGAAAACAAACCCAAAACAACTTCCTGAGAAATAACTCACCAGAACTGTACATGATTTATTTTAGATGCATCAAACCAGAGGGAGACTCACCTGGATGAAACAGAGAGAAGTGAAACATTGAAGAGGAAACATTTACCCTCAGGTTTCCATGGTGTTAAGTAACAGTAGGTAGGAGTGAAAGCAGTCAGAAACAACATGTAGCAGGAGATGGAGTAAAATGTGTATTTTAATGTACAGTATATACACACACTTTACTGCAAGAGTCGGGGTGTAAACAGAAATGTGCATCAGCTTACATTTAGCATCCTAACTACTTATCATATGTTCAGCATTCCTTCAATGTATATATTTATAATGAAAATGTCACGATAAAAGTAAAATTGGGGAAAAACAGAAAGAAAGACAGTATTTGCACAACACATGCATCTTTACAAACACACACACACAAACACACATGCACATGCACACACACACACACACACACACACACACACATGCACATGCACACACACACACACACAAACACACACACACACACACACACACACACACACACCATGTTTCCATCACTTCAGGGGACATTCAATTGTCTTGCATGCAATTCCTGGAGACTTATCCTACCCTTAACCATAACCAACACATATCCATCGCCTGGGCACCATTGACCCGGGTGGACTAAATGAAAAATTCAATTGATGGGTCCGCCTCCCATGACTTAAACATGTTTTATTAACTTTAATAACCTGTGTGATCTCCTCTCCCCCGGGGTCTCTCCCCTGCAGATGGGTGATTGTAATTCCCTTCTCTGCGGGTGTGTCAGCCTGTTTTAATCCGCCCTCCACGTATTTTAGCACTTATATTTATTTATTAATTATTTATAGATCCTCCTCATCTGGACTTTTTTTATTGGTGTGCTACATTTTTATCGCATGTTTTTAGCACTATCTTATCTATCTTAATGGTGTTCATATTTATGTTTTTATTACTTCTTACATGTTTTATATTTTTAATGTATATATGTGTATGTTTTTATCTGATAATGATCAAAGCCACATGAGGAGGGACGCTTTTATTTGTTTATTTATATTTATTTAAATAATTGTATTACCTGGAGGCCAGAGAACCACCCGCAGAGAGGAACTCTTCACCAACCTGCTACCCTTTTAAATACACAGAGCCACAAAACACCCTTTGGAATCTTTTAAACTTACCCGACCTTGATTTTAGTGGTTTTTGTTTTTCAGTGACATCCAGTTCATTTTATACGATTTTACTAACCCGGTGTGCCTTGATTTTATTATTATTAGTTCATTTTAACACTCCCTTACTTTTTTAATTAATATTACTGGGGAGATTGTTTTAATTATTTGTATCTTTATCATTGCACTTGTGTTTTAACTGCACTTACACTTCTATGCACGGCTTATACTAATAGAACTGGAATCACTTTAAATTGACCATTTTAGATCCCCCTCTCATTTAGGGTATTTTATAGATTCCATTGGGACAAGCTCCGCACACGCACACACACACGTAAATACATCGGCACACACACACACACATACACACATACACACACACACACACACACACACACACACACACACACACACACACACACACACACACACACACACACACACACCACACACACACACACACACACACAGGTTGATTCTTCAAACACCTTACTTATTGTTGAATTCTGATCCTCATATTAATCCATTCATTCCACCTTTCCAAATATGTATACGTATAGATATGTGTTATTTTTGTATTTCTAAAATGAAGCTTACATTTAACTCCTTGTTGTTAAATGAAGGTTAAACCAGTTCCTCATTCTCTTTCTCACAGCTGTTCTTCTAAGCATCCTTTATACATATCTGTAACTTGCTTCTTCCTCTTTTAAAACATGTTTAAGTTCTTCTTTAAACCTCATCATAGATTGTGCTTCAATGTTTAATCAGACAGTACATCTTGCTATTGGTTTCTTTCTCTTTTCTGAATTGTTATAGAGTCTAAAGTGTAAACAACTATACAAATGAACCTGAGTTTAATTTTAATCCTCTTTATTTAGCTTTTGGAAAAGTAATCTTGCTGTTTTCCAGAGACCAATATGTTAGGTTGTCCGTCTGTAACGTAACTGTCCACTGTGCCATTTGTATCAAGTGAGAGTTAATAAATACACATTTAAAAAGTAAAAAGTGTCTATGTTAAGCTCGGCTGAATATTCTCTGTATGAATTATATTGATATTAACACTAAAAATCAAAGGTCAGCAGATCCAGTTCAGTCCTCATCAGCCATCATTTATAAGACAGCAGCAGTTTGTTATTAGCAAATGATTAAAACACAGGATTTCTCACAAAGATCTGGACATTTCCATCAAAGTGCGTTCAAAAATATGAAGTGTAGAGGGCAAGGGTTCATCTTTGAACAAATATGGTCTTATAAGAGTTTCTGGTAAAGCATCAGAAAGACAGGCTGGTTAGTCACACTTCTACTGAGATCTCTGCACACCCTGCACCTCAGACCATAATACTACAGGTGAAGAGCAGATCTAACGTGTTTTCCTTCATTCCTTCCTTATTTTCCATCAAGCCACTAGACGCCTTAAACAGACATTTCTAACTTGTTTCCTTTCCTTTACACTTGTGTTACTCACAGTTGATGAGTTGCTTGGCATCCGATGGTGGGATGATATTGTGCAATACTCAAAATAAAATAACAAGCTTTTTACACAAAGAAAACAGGCCTTTACAATAGTCAAAACAAAAGAGGCAAAACTCAACTAAAACAATAAGCAACTTAGGTATTCTTTCTTGCTGTCTTTCTATGTTAAGGCTGGTATCACTTTGTAACTTAAAGGAACGTCACGATTAGGTGGCCTTTTTTATAAAATACTTGCTCTAACACCAACATCAATGATGATTTTTCACAACAAAACAACCATGCACTGTGTTAGTTCCTGTTTTAAGGATCAGTGGGGCTTCAGGGCTGCCCATGTCCAGCTGTTTGAATGCATCGTTTGCAAAACCATAGCAGGAATAAGTTCTTCATTTTAACCTAAAGCCTTATTTAAGGCATCTCTATTTTCAAACTGAAAAGAGGAAGGGATCCCCAGCAGTTTATTAGCACATTGACATAGTAACAGAGGAAACGTCCCATTTCTCTTGTACAGTATGTGATACCTGATTTATCAGAGACGTGAGGAGCAGCTATGAGTTTACCAGCGAGAGGATTTGTCGTCTTCCTTCTCTCTGCACAAGGTACTGTGCATCTCTTTCTATTTGAAGGCAGTGAATGCACCTCAGAAATGCAGAAGATGCTAAGTTTATGAAAAAAATTAAAATAGTGTTGAAGATTTTGATGGTGCACAAATATTGTCCCCAGCTGTGTCTTGTCTCTTGATTGGTCATGTATGTATTTAAGTTCTGGTTTGGTGGGTTCTTTTTGCGATTAGAGGGAATGGGAGTACTTGTTGGTTTTATCCAGTTTCCCTGAATAAGGTTTATTTTCAGTTAAAACATTCGTCTGTCTGCACTTAGCAGACCCTCACCCTGCGCTGCTCAACCTTAACAATAGGACCTGATTTTTCATGATGATTCAACCTCAACCCTAGGCTCAGTTTAGTCAAATAAATCAACAGGGGGCGCTCATGTAGCTCACCTGTTAGAGAAAGCCATGTATCAAAAGGGGGTCCATCCAATGAAGGCAAAACGATAGAAATAATATCAAACTGCAGTAAAACAGTCAGAGTTTTACCCTACAAAAGGTTGGCGCTATAACATTATTTTACTTTGATGGCGTTGGAGAATATGTAGCTGTGAGAAATGTGGACTAAGCAGCTTCACCAATGAAAATGTGTCTCCTGATGTTGATATGAGTCTGATGAATGTTTCTGGTGTGCTCTGTGTTTCAGTGGCTCAGGGTCAGAAAGACTGGGGAGTGACTTACTCTTCTACTGAGATCTGTGCAGTGAAAGGATCAACAGTGGAAATAAGATGCAGCTTCACATACCCGTCTACATGGGAAGGCAGTGTTAACATAGTTGAGAAAACATTCTGGTTTACTAAACAGAATGATGGTGACCCTGTAGATCTGACCACAGACTCAGAGTACGCAGGTCGTGTAGAGGATCGCTGTGAAAACAACATCTGCACTCTGAGAATCAAAGACCTGATAGAAAGCGACTCTGCTGTGTACAAGTTCAGATTCGCCACAAACTATGATAAGTTTTTTGGTGAACCTGGAGTCACTTTGTCTGTCACAGGTAACACTCATGTTTTATATTTCCAAATGTTCAGTAGCTCAAAATAATATCATTGTGTTTTTGCACGTATGTTGAGAGTTTTGTCGTTCCTGTTTCTTCTTCACAAATCCAGATCTCCAGTTGAAGGTGAGCAGAGCGTATTCAGGCCAGGCAGAGCTGAAGTGTCAGACCAGCTGTCGGGCACCTGATAATTCCTAAATCTGGTACAAGAATGGAGAGGAACTTCGGACAGAAATATCTTACTCTGGTTTAGTCAACTTTGGTTCAGCAGACATCTATTCCTGTGCTTTAAACGGACAAGAGAATCACCGTTCTCCTTCAGTGTGTGAGTTCACTGCACTGTTTTAAAGAGGACATTTTATGCTCATTCTCAGGTGTATATCAGTATGTAGTGTCTCTACTTTAAAGAGTCCTCTCCTGCTGATGTTCAGGTGTATATCAGTATGTAGCGTCTCTACTTTAAAGAGTCCTCTCCTGCTGATGTTCAGGTGTATATCGTATGTAGTGTCTCTACTTTAAAGAGTTCTCTCCTGCTGATGTTCAGGTGTATATCAGTATGTAGTGTCTCTACTTAAAGAGTCCTCTCCTGCTGATGTTCAGGTGTATATCAGTATGTAGCGTCTCTACTTTAAAGAGTCCTCTCCTGCTGATGTTCAGGTGTATTCAGTATGTAGTGTCTCTACGTTAAAGAGTCCTCTCCTGCTGATGTTCAGGTGTATATCAGTATGTAGCGTCTCTACTTTAAAGAGTCCTCTCCTGCTGATGTTCAGGTGTATATCAGTATGTATGTCTCTACTTTAAAGAGTTCTCTCCTGCTGATGTTCAGGTGTATATCAAGTATGAGTGTCTCTACTTTAAAGAGTCCTCTCCTGCTGATGTTCAGGTGTATATCAGTATGTAGTGTCTCTACTTTAAAGAGTCCTCTCCTGCTGATGTTCAGGTGTATATCAGTATGTAGTGTCTCTACTTTAAAGAGTCCTCTCCTGCTGATGTTCAGGTGTATATCAGTATGTAGTGTCTCTACTTTAAAGAGTCCTCTCCTGCTGATGTTCAGGTGTATATCAGTATGTAGCGTCTCTACTTTAAAGAGTCCTCTCCTGCTGATGTTCAGGTTGTATATCAGTATGTAGTGTCTCTACTTTAAAGAGTTCTCTCCTGCTGATGTTCAGGTGTATATCAGTATGTAGTGTCTCTACTTTAAAGAGTCCTCTCCTGCTGATGTTCAGGTGTATATCAGTATGTAGCGTCTCTACTTTAAAGAGTCCTCTCCTGCTGATGTTCAGGTGTATATCAGTATGTAGTGTCTCTACTTTAAAGAGTCCTCTCCTGCTGATGTTCAGGTGTATATCAGTATGTAGCGTCTCTACTTTAAAGAGTCCTCTCCTGCTGATGTTCAGGTGTATATCAGTATGTAGTGTCTCTACTTTAAAGAGTTCTCTCCTGCTGATGTTCAGGTGTATATCAGTATGTAGTGTCTCTACTTTAAAAGAGTCCTCTCCTGCTGATGTTCAGGTGTATATCAGTATGTAGCGTCTCTACTTTAAAGAGTCCTCTCCTGCTGATGTTCAGGTGTATATCAGTATGTAGTGTCTCTACTTTAAAGAGTCCTCTCCTGCTGATGTTCAGGTGTATATCAGTATGTAGCGTCTCTACTTTAAAGAGTCCTCTCCTGCTGATGTTCAGGTGTATCAGTATGTAGTGTCTCTACTTTAAAGAGTCCTCTCCTGCTGATGTTCAGGTGTATATCAGTATGTAGTGTCTCTACTTTAAAGAGTCCTCTCCTGCTGATGTTCAGGTGTATATCAGTATGTAGTGTCTCTACTTTAAAGAGTCCTCTCCTGCTGATGTTCAGGTGTATATCAGTATGTAGTGTCTCTACTTTAAAGAGTCCTCTCCTGCTGATGTTCAGGTGTATATCAGTATGTAGTGTCTCTACTTTAAAGAGTCCTCTCCTGCTGATGTTCAGGTGTATATCAGTATGTAGTGTCTCTACTTTAAAGAGTCCTCTCCTGCTGATGTTCAGGTGTATATCAGTATGTAGTGTCTCTACATGTCTCCATGCTTTAATGTTCAAAAAGCTCTTTATTGTTCTCATACTGCCTGTGCTGCAGCACCTCTTTTCACCCTCTGTCTGAAACCAGAGCCCAGTCTGCTCTGATTGGTTAGCTGGCCGGCTCTGTTGTGATTGGTCAACCGCTTAGAGATGTCCCGCTCCTTAGTCAATCACGTACAATGTGTTGGAGCACAAGCGCTCTCCCTGATGGAGATAAACTCCCTCTGCAGGAACACAGGGATTTTAGCTTTTGCAGACCATTTACATGCACTCAAATCTACATGACACACTACAGGAAAGAGAAACCCCCAAAAGCATAACAGGGCCTCTTTAACGTCTTCTGCTTTTGCACTTTGTCATTATCGTTAAGGTTTGCTGCCTCTTTTTAGGGGGCACTAAAGACAAGCTAGTTTGATTTTGCCTTTACAGTAAAAGTGATATTTCTATTCATCTCCTCCAGATGCTCCAAAGCTCCCCTCTGTGTCAGTGAGTCCCTCTGCTGAGATAGAGGAGGGCAGTTCAGTGACTCTGACCTGTAGCAGTGATGCTAACCCAGCAGCTAACTACACCTGGTACAAGGAGAATGGCTTAATATATTCCAGTGAAGAACATCAGATTGTCTTCAGCTCTACGCAGGCCTCTGACTCTGGAGAGTATTTCTGTACAGCTGAGAACATGATGGGGAGGAAGACATCTGAAAATTACTTTATTGATGTGAAATGTGAGTCAAACAACTTATTTAAAGGTTGAATCTGTCCATGTATGGCAAGGGAAGGTTGTACTATTCATTACTACTTTTTCAGCTCTATTATTTTATGATTGAGTTTTGTTTCCACATTTCCTCCAGATGCTCCAAAGCTCCCCTCTGTGTCAGTGAGTCTCTCTGCTGAGATAGAGGAGGGCAGTTCAGTGACTCTGACCTGTAGCACTGATGCTAACCCAGCAGCTAAATACACCTGGTACAAGAATGAAACTTCATACTCTTCTATTCTGAATGAAGAACCACAGCTTGTCTTCAGCTCCATGCAGGCCTCTGACTCTGGAGAGTATTTCTGTTCAGCTGAGAACAAGCTGGGGAGGAGGACATCGGAAAAGTTGTTTATTGATGTGAAATGTGAGTGAAACAGTTCATTATAAGGTTCAATCTACAGGGGGATATTTTACTGATCATAACTACCAACTTCCCTCAGCTATTCTCGGCTATCAGTCGGATACAATTCACTGAGCAGCCTCAGGAGATTTTAGGAGTTGTATGCCCACGGAAAAAACTGAAACTTTGACTTTAATTAAATGTATTATGTCAACAAAGGTCACATAACTGTATTAGGTCAGATTATTATATTAAGTTGAACCTAATATTTTGAATTTCAACGTAATATTATTGCATTCAGTTATCCTGATACAGTTATGTGGTGATTGTTGACATAATACATTTAACTAAAGTCAACATTTTTGTTTTTTAAGTGTTGCTTTTTCAAACTCCTCACATAGTCTAACCTCGGTTCAAGGAAGCCAAACTATTTTAAGAATATACGACGCAAGTTGTATTTCTGCTGTTCTGGTGTCGATGGGCAGCTCGTTCTAACATTTATTGATCCAGGAAAGCAAACAGGCTTGTTTTTGTTCAAGGTTCCAGTTAAAGTATGTTACAGTCAAGTATCTCAACTGTTTACCTCCATTTCTAGATAATTCCCCAATGATCATGAACATCACCAGGTTGGTTCTGGTGGTTCTGGTGCTTCTGGTGGTTCTGGTGCTGATTCCTCTGCTCCTTGTCTTTCTCTGGATGAGGTAACTCTTTAAATACATAATCATATCCAGCATTGATATGTTCCCCTGTGTACTAACTCTTATATTTATAAATCTGTTTGTTTTTGGATTAAATTCAGGAACAAGAAGGCTTCGAGCTCCACCACTGAAGCGAATGAGCCCATAGAGACTGTGGAGGTGAGACAGTGACAGATTGAACTCTAGCAACTGGTTATTACCTGTTGTTGAATAGGGTCATCTTGAAAATGTGTATTTACCTTAGTAACTACTTTCTTAAAGCAACTACCCATGTGTATTTACACAGTGACAGATCCTACTCTAGAAACTGGTTATTACCTGTTGTTAATAAACGAGGTCACACATCATATATACATCACTTGGTTTCCTAATTTGAGTAAACTCACCAAAACTGTACATGATTTATTTTAGATGCATCAAACCAGAGGGAGACTCACCTGGATGAAACAGAGAGAAGTGAAACATTGAAGAGGAAACATTTACCCTCAGGTTTCCATGGTGTTAAGTAACAGTAGGTAGGAGTGAAAGCAGTCATAAACAACATGTAGCAGGAGATGGAGTAAACTGTTTATTGTAATGTACAGTATATACACACACTTTACTGCTAGAGTGGGAGTGTAAACAGAAATGTGCATCAGCTTACATTTAGCATCCTAACTACTTATCATATTTGCAGCATTCGTTCAATGTGTATATTTTATGGTGAAAATGTCTCGATAAAAATAAAATTGGGGAAAAAATAAACAAAGACAATATTTGCACAACACATGCATCTTTACAAACACACACACACACACACACACACACACACACAACACACACACACACACACACACACAAACACACACACACACACACAAACAAACACACATACCATTTATACATCACTTCAGGGGACATTACATTGAATTACATGCAATTCCTGGAGACTTATCCTAACCCTAACCATAACCAAGTCTTCACCCTACAATTAATGATCCCCCTCATGGGGACCTCCATTATGTCCCCATAAGGGAGGCGAGTCCCCACACGTGACTGTGTAAACAGATGTAGGTCCCCACAAGTATAGTAATGCTAGGCCACACACACACACATACACACACACACACACACACACACACACACACACACACACACACACACACACACACACACACACACACACAGGTTGATTCTTCAAACACCTTACTTATTGTTGAATTCTGATCCTCATATTAATCCATTCATTCCACCTTTCCAAATATGTATACGTATAGATATGTCTTATTTTTGTATTTCTAAAATGATGCTTACATTTAACTCCTTGTTGTTAAATGAAGGTTAAACCAGTTCTTCATTCTCTTTCTCACAGCTGTTCTTCTAAGCATCCTTTATACATATCTGTAACTTGCTTCTTCCTCTTTTAAAACATGTTTAAGTTCTTCTTTAAACCTCATCATAGATTGTGCTTCAATGTTTAATCAAACAGTACATCTTGCTATTGGTTTCCTTCTCTTTTTTTAAATTGTTATAGAGTCTAAAGTGTAAACAACTATACAAATGAACCTGAGCTTGATTTTAATCATTTTTATTTAGCTTTTGTAAAAGTAATCTTGCTGTTTTCCAGAGACCAATATGTTAGGTTGTCCGTCTGTAACGTAACTGTCTACTGTGCCATTTGTATCAATTGAGAGTTAATAAATACACATTTAAAAAGTGATAAATGTCTATGTTAAGCTTGGCTGAATATTCTCTGTATGAATTATATTGATATTAACACTAAAAATCAAAGGTCAGCAGATCCAGTTCAGTCCTCATCAGCCATCATTTATAAGACAGCAGCAGTTTGTTATTTGCAAATGATTAAAACACAGGATTTCTCACACACATCTGGACATTTCCATCAAAGTGCGTTCAAAAATATGAAGTGTAGAGGGCAAGGGTACATCTTTGAACAAACAGGATTTAATAAGAGTTTCTGGTAAAGCATCAGAAAGACAGGTTGGTTAGTCACACTTCTACTGAGATCCGTGCACACCCTGCACCTCAGACCATAATACTACAGGTGAAGAGCAGATCTAACATGGCTTCCTTCCTTCCTTCCTTATTTTCCATCAAGCCACTAGACGCCTTAAACAAACATTTTAAACTCGTTTTCTTTCCTTTATACTTGTGTTACTCACAGTTGATGAGTTGCTTGGCCTCCGATGGTTTGAATGGTATTGTGCAATTCTCAAAAACAAATACCAAACTTTGTACACATAAAAGAAAGCAGGCCTTTACAATAGTCAAAACAAAAGAGGCAAAACTCAAATAAAATAACAAACAACTTATTTATTCTTTCTTGCTTTCTTTTTATGTCAAGTATAACTTGGTAACTTAAATGGTAGTTGAACGGTTTTTTATGTCTCTTATACATGAATATGTGTCCCCGGCGTGTCGGGAACTCACGCAGCGTCAGAAAACACAACCCTCTCTATATTCCTCCGTACCCAAATCTCTAAAAACGGGGCTGCAACGGATCTGATACAGACTGATACAGATTTTAAAATAGTCTGACGTCAGTGACGAGGAGCTCCGCCTATATGGGCAACTCTCCACCAATCAGGGGAATGAGAGGTTGCCGTGGCATGGTAACAGCATGGTAACAGCATGGTAACAGCATGGTAACAGCATGGTAACAGCATGGTAACAGCATGGTAACATGACGCTCGTGCCTCACCCCCCTCCTTTGCAGGGGGGCGTGGTCAGCTGCAGCTCATTTGCCACAGAATCAGCCCTTGGAAAAACAGGGCTGGAATAGAGCAAATAGAGCGAGATGAGGCATGGCTAAAATGCATGATCTGTTTGGTATTTTTTTTTTAAACTTCACAGACATGTTTTATATAGGTATGGCCTGACAATATATTATTCAAATATAGCATGATAGGTCCACTTTAAGTCTGATTAAAGATACTAAATCAATAGGTGATCGAAACACTGCTGGACTGATGCCTTGCTTTTGGATACTTACTAAAAGAGGAAGGAAACCAGGCTGGTTTTCAACAGCTTATCTGTCTGAAACAACTGTACCACAGACAGTACAGACACAAAGACCACATCCTATTGTTTAAGTATAAAGACTTAGTGACATACAGTATTTCCCGTGATATACCTGCTGATTCAACAGAGAGGCTGACGGGAGGATATGTTATCCTCCTTTACGCAGTAAGAGGTATGTACAACTGCATTTATATTGTAACACTATTTGCACGCTTAGGATTTACAGGGTACGATGATATTTCTGAAGCAGAGAGTAAATGAAAACCTTGTTTACTGTATGTGCAAAGTGAAAAGAACCAGTCTTATAATCAGTTCTGGTATAATCCCAACTATTATAAAACTGCAAGGGGCTCACAGATATCTCAATGTATGCCAGGTTTTAATTAAAGTAGAGACAATACATACTGATGTACACCTGAACATCAGCAGGAGAGGACTCTTTAAAGTAGAGACAATACATACTGATGTACACCTGAACATCAGCAGGAGAGGACTCTTTAAAGTAGAGAAACGACATACTGATATACACCTGAACATCAGCAGGAGAGGACTCTTTAAAGTAGAGACAATACATACTGATGTACACCTGAACATCAGCAGGAGAGGACTCTTTAAAGTAGAGACACTACATACTGATATACACCTGAACATCAGCAGGAGAGGACTCTTTAAAGTAGAGACACTACATACTGATATACACCTGAACATCAGCAGGAGAGGACTCTTTAAAGTAGAGAAACGACATACTGATATACACCTGAACATCAGCAGGAGAGGACTCTTTAAAGTAGAGACACTACATACTGATATACACCTGAACATCAGCAGGAGAGGACTCTTTAAAGTAGAGACACTACATACTGATATACACCTGAACATCAGCAGGAGAGGACTCTTTAAAGTAGAGACACAACATCCTGATATACACCTGGACATCAGCAGGAGAGGACTCTTTAAAGTAGAGACAATACATACTGATATACACCTGAACATCAGCAGGAGAGGACTCTTTAAAGTAGAGAAACGACATACTGATATTCACCTGGACATCAGCAGGAGAGGACTCTTTAAAGTAGAGACACTACATACTGATATACACCTGAACATCAGCAGGAGAGGACTCTTTAAAGTAGAGACACTACATCCTGATATACACCTGAACATCAGCAGGAGAGGACTCTTTAAAGCAGAGAAACTACACACCGATAAACACCTGAAATGAGGAGAATAGGGCCCCTTTGATCGAAGCACAGTGTAAATTAATTAAAAGGACAGCAGGAACCTCTGTTTTCCAGCAGAGCGTTGATGCTTTGTGATCCCGGCCTCGCAGCCGATGTGTTCAACGTTTCCGAGTCCATGTCCTCCAGCACGGATCGAACCGTGTCAAAACTATTGTTCAAAGTGGTCGCTATCACACCAGTGGGGCCTGTTTTCAGCCAGCCACTACAGTAGAGACCTAGAAAGAAAGATAAAGGAAATGTATTTTTCACTTCATGTCTGTGGAACACTACAATCACACCATTTCATGTATACCACTAAGTGTCTCTACAGGCAAAAATACCCATAAAAAATGAAAAATAATTCATAAATAATTATTTGTATACATTTTAGTTTTAGTTTCTTAGTAGCATCATTATTGTTACGTCTTAAAAATGCAAGTTTCATGAGCAATCAGGTATTTTAGGTGAGGCAGTACAGGAAGAAGGCTATAAAATAACCCTGTTTTCTTTTCTTCTACAAAATATGTGTTTAGGGAAGGGGGTTGTAAAATGTTGCAATTGAATTTTTTGTTTTCTGAAGAGGAGGGATATTTTGGATATTATTTACTATAACTTTTACCTTGTGTGAAATTGTTTGTAGGCAACAACATAAAATGTTAATAAAGATCTTTGTTTTTCAGGGGGAGGGCTTGTTATTTGTTGTAGTTGCTATACCCTCTCAAATGCAATATTCCTTTACTGATTTGAACATAATGTGAATTTAAAATGATGGTCTCTAGTAATCATAAATGCACAACAAGCTCCATGAAAAACTCCTCATTCTCAGAGTTTAATCTCAGATAAATGGTGTTTTCCTCTGTGCAGAGAGACAATCAGTGCCGATCAGCAGCAGCTGCTGGAGGTTTCCCTCCTTTAAAGCTGGCTGGTGCTCAGGCAACACTCTCTTGGAAAACTGCAGAGATGGCAGCTGTTTGGATGCTCGTCTGTGTGCTGGCTGTTTGTCTGGCAAGAGGTATTTACCTGTTTGATAATTGTGTTGAAGATGAAGGAATAATGTTTGATTTAACAGCATGTTTCCTGTCCACAGTCTCTGGTTTTCCAGCTGGTGAATATAAGCTGCAGAGGAGACTGAGAGTTGAAAACATTTAATTGTATGCAGTGTTTCTTCTCTCTGTCTGACACTAACCTTTAATTATACTGTGTCCTACAGATCTGTCTCCCAATGAGATCTCCTTAAATAAAGCCTTTGCACTTTTCCGGTCGATGGAGTCCATGTTGGAGCGAGACGCTGGCGAAGGTGAGTCATGCATTTTCTCTTTTACTGATAAGAAAGTCAACAGATGCTATATTAAAAACACTTTTGAGGTACTTTGCCATTTTAAAAACAATTGTAACAGAGTACAGGTATAAAGGGAAATATTGCCACCTAACTTAATTTACCTCACAGTTTTAGTAACTTTAAAAACATTTTCAAAATGATTTAATTTAAAATTAAACAACAGATTACCAAAAGCTGTTTTGTTAAGGCTTGTATAACTTGATAACTTAAAGGGTAATTGAGCGGTTCAAAAAAGGCTGCCCATCTCTGTCACTTTAGACTTTTAGAGCAAGGTGCCGTGGTAATTGTAGTCTTTTATAATCTGTTGACTACAGACCTCACGATGGAGTCGCCTTTTTTCATAAAAACAAAATACAGGATCAAAGTCTTGAGAAGCTAAAATTAATTACATTTCTGTAAAGTTTTTAATGGAAGGTATTTGTTTCAGTTCAACTGGCGACCAACGAAGTGGAAGCTGAGGCGTCACCAGAACGTTTGCCACGACGGGATCAACGAGACGGCTAACGTTCGCCACGACTGGATCAACGAGACGGATAACGTTCGCCACGACTGGGTCAATCAGACGGATAACGTTCGCCACGACTGGGTCAATCAGACGGATAACGTTCGCCACGACTGGGTCAACCAGACGGATAACGTTCGCCACGACGGGGTCAACGAGACGGATAACGTTCGCCACGACTGGGTTAACCAGACGGATAACGTTCGCCTCAACGGGGTCAACCAGACGGATAACGTTCGCCACGACGGGGTCAACGAGACGGATAACGTTCGCCACGACGGGGTCAACCAGACGGAAAACGTTAGCCACGACGGGATCAACGAGACGGAAAACGTTCGCTACGACTGGGTCAACGAGACAGATAACGTTCGCCACGACTGGGTCAACCAGACGGATAACGTTCGCCACGACTGGGTCAACCAGACGGATAACGTTCGCCTCGACGGGGTCAACCAGACGGATAACGTTCGCCACGACGGGGTCAACCAGACGGATAACGTTCGCCACGACGGGGTCAACGAGACGGAAAACGTTCGCCACGACGGTGTCAACGAGACGGATAACGTTCGCCAAGACGGGGTCAACCAGACGGATAACGTTCGCCACGACGGGATCAACGAGACGGATAACGTTCGCCACGACGGGGTCAACCAGACGGATAACGTTAGCCACGACGGAATCAACGAGACGGAAAACGTTCGCCACGACGGTGTGAACGAGACGGATAACGTTCGCCACGACGGTGTCAACCAGACGGATAACGTTCGCCACGACTGGGTCAACCAGACGGATAACGTTCGCCACGACTGGGTCAACGAGACGGATAACGTTCGCCACGACGGGGTCAACGAGACGGATAACGTTTGCCACGACGGGATCAACGAAACGGATAACGTTTGCCACGACGGGGTCAACGAGACGGATAACGTTCGCCACGACTGGGTCAACGAGACGGATAACGTTCGCCACGACGGGGTCAACCAGACGGATAACGTTCGCCACGACGGTGTGAACGAGACGGATAACGTTCGCCACGACGGTGTCAACGAGACGGATAACGTTCGCCACGACAGGGTCAACAAGATGGCGATTATCGAGCTTTTATATTTGCCATTAAAATAAAACTTTCATTAATAAATCTGTTTAAATATCAAAAAACTTTATTTTTGGAGTATCTTATATATTAGTGTATTTCTGCTTTAAAATGTCCTTAATATTCAAATGTGACAGAACTGTTTAATCCATTAGTCAAACTTGGATTATTTTTGTTCAATAACATGTCATCTTTTAGACCAGTTGACAGAATTTATGGAATCTGTATTTAGGGTTTTCTTTTACAAAATGTCCGTGCACCTAAATATTTCAAATGCATTGGAAATAAATGCTCCTTCAAGACGGGAATCAAAGGATATAAATCATGATTTATTTATAAAAGATCTGTTTCAGTGCAAACATTTGCAAAATATAATTTGGTCCCCAAGCAGTCACTACTCTTCTAAAGAGAAACTTCAGTATTTTTCCTGAACATTGTCCCATGTCTATTGGGGAAACAGTTTTTGAAATGAGTCCAGTATTATGTAAGTAACAAAAAGCATAATGGGGGCCCTTTAGAGCAAAGACACCCTAAAATAAACATTTGAACAGTAACTCTCACTCAATACCGAACCAATTATACATTTGGGTTTGACAAATAATGAAGTTTCCCTTTTTAAAATACATACATTATATAAGAGTGGAGTTGAATATGTATAGCATCTAATATAGAATTGTCTTTAATGTTGGCACATCAGGAAACTTAGTTTTTCAGTGCTTTGGATTGATTGGAAGTTGAACGAAAACTAAAAGCTTTAACGGGTAAACAGCAGTACCTAATAGTTTTTATTACGTATAATTTAATGTCATTTCTGTCATTGATCCCAGACAGGACGGTATGAAATGTTGTCTTCAGGTTATTTTCCAGCCACCTGAAGCATTTCCTCCACAGTCAGCAGTTTTTCTCTGTGTTTCCCGATCGCCGCCCCCCTCCGAACTTCCTCACTGTCAATCTTCTCCCACTTGGAGAAAGTCACTGGTTTCACTCCTGCAGGACACAAAATCAGAGTCAGTAACATGCATTTACTAAATTAACCCTGAGCCTCGGAATCTAATTAGATCTTAAATTATGTTTTAAGGCATATAGCACATTTATTTCTAAATATCAGTGTATATAGTGTGTAGCCCAAACACACAGAGTAAGAACTCTAAGGACTAAAATGTCCTTAAGTGCATAACATCTGACTTTATCCATCAGATTCTCTCATTTTTGCCCTATAGGATAAATACATGCTATGTTCCTGGTTCCCAAAAACATTGGACTCCTTTGTTCACTTCCAGAACATAGTGACATCACTATGAAACATTCACGCTCCTATTGTCTAGCGCTCCAACACATTGTATGTGTTAGGCTAAGGGGCAGGACAGCTCTATACCCCTGAACATCAGCAGGAGAGGACTCTTTAAAGTAGAGACACTACACACTGATATACACCTGAACATCAGCGGGAGAGGACTCTTTAAAGTAGAGACACTACACACTGATATACACCTGAACATCAGCGGGAGAGGACTCTTTAAAGTAGGGACACTACATACTGATATACACCTGAACATCAGCAGGAGAGGACTCTTTAAAGTAGAGACACTACATACTGATATACACCTGAACATCAGCAGGAGAGGACTCTTTAAAGTAGAGACACTACACACTGATATACACCTGAACATCAGCAGGAGAGGACTCTTTAAAGTAGAGACAATACATACTGATATACACCTGAACATCAGCAGGAGAGGACTCTTTAAAGTAGAGACACTACATACTGATATACACCTGAACATCAGCAGGAGAGGACTCTTTAAAGTAGAGACACTACATACTGATATACACCTGAACATCAGCGGGAGAGGACTCTTTAAAGTAGGGACACTACATACTGATATACACCTGAACATCAGCAGGAGAGGACTCTTTAAAGTAGAGACACTACTGATATACACCTGAACATCAGCAGGAGAGGACTCTTTAAAGTAGAGACACTACACACTGATATACACCTGAACATCAGCAGGAGAGGACTCTTTAAAGTAGAGACAATACATACTGATATACACCTGAACATCAGCAGGAGAGGACTCTTTAAAGTAGAGACACTACATACTGATATACACCTGAACATCAGCAGGAGAGGACTCTTTAAAGTAGAGACACTACATACTGATATACACCTGAACATCAGCGGGAGAGGACTCTTTAAAGTAGGGACACTACATACTGATATACACCTGAACATCAGCAGGAGAGGACTCTTTAAAGTAGAGACCACCCAGTAGTAGTTTTGTGGGAAGCGCGGGAGAGGGGAGAGATTGCCTTCCTGAGGCATGACAAGCTGATAATCCGCCCCCCACAGAACTCCAGAACCTAATTGTATCACTGGACTTTTAAGGTATATCTGATATGAACTAATTATGAACACATGACAATAATGTCACATTCTGTTAATCTGCCAAAGAAGGGAATGTTACTTGCTCACTTGAATGTGTGTAGTTTGAGCAATAAGGTGCATGAACTCTGCCATTTGGTAGACTCAAATAATATACACATACTGGCTATCTCAGAATCACACCTGGAGTTATCTGTTGATGATTCAGAGGTTGCAATGCATGGTTACAATCTTTTCAGAAAGGATAGAGATAAGAATGGTGGCGGAGTTTTGATCTATGTACAAAATCATATTCCAGCTAAAGTACGATACGACCTAATGAAAAATGAAATAGAAGCTTTATGGTTACAAATACAATTGCCACATTTAAAACCCATATTAATTGGATGCTGTTATAGGCAAGGCAAGTTTATTTATATAGCACTTTTCAACACAAGGCAATTCAAAGTGCTTTACAAAAAATGAAAGAGATTAAGAAAATGGCATTTAAAATCAGTCATTAAAAAGAAAAGCTAATAAAATAAACATTAAAAGAAAAAATACATGGATAAAAGTTACAGTGCAGTCAATTAAACATTAAATATATATAGGCCACCGAGTGCCAATTCAAACTATCTAGATGGTATTTGTGAAATGGTAGATAATACAGCTGAGTGTAATAGCGAAATATATTTCATGGGAGACCTGAATATCAATGCCTTCAATGAGAAATGCCCCATGTGGAACAAGATTGCATTAGCTGCCAAAATGTGTAATATGACTCAGGTAATAACATCACCAACCAGAAGGGCTACAAATAAACATGGGGCTATTACAACGACCTGCATTGACCACATCTATACTAACAGGCCAGAGCACTGCACTAAAGCGTTGTCACTCACAGTTGGCTTTAGTGATCATAATCTAGTTGCTATAGTACGCAAGACCAAAATACCTAAGGCTGGCTCCAAGATACATTATAGAAGGTCTTATAAGGGGTTTAATCAGGAACAATTTGTAGAGGAGGTAAAGAATGTGCAATGGTTTGATGTTTGCCATGAGGAAAACCCAGAGAAAGCACTGGGAGTATTTATGAAGTCTTTCATGGGGATTGCCTATCAGCATGTTCCTATGAGAAAATGGTCTGCCCGGTCAAAGTGTGCACCTTGGTTGAATGACGAGATGAGAAGTTTAATGGTCCAACGAGATGATGCTAAAAAAACTGCAGACAGAACAGGTTCTCTATGTGACAAACAACATTACTGTAAACTAAGAAATGCGGTAACCAAATTGAATAAATGTAGAAAGAGGGAATACTACTAATACTCAGTGAATCTACGAATGATGGAAAGAAATGATGGAAAATATTGAATAACATAATGGGGAGGAATCCAAACATGCATCCTTCCTTGATAGAAACCGAGGGTGAATTCATTACCAAGCCAGCAGATATTACAAATCACTTTATTGATTGTTTTACAAATAAAGTAGATAAGCTGAGGAATGCCATGGGTGCAGTCGAGGACACAGTGTCACATCACATCATTAAAGATCGTGTCAAGAGGGAAAAGCAGTGCATGTTTGAATTCCACAATGTTACAGAAGAATATGTTGAAAATATGCTTTTACATCTGTCCGATGATAAATCTCCTGGGATTGACAACTTGGATGGTAAACTGCTCAAAATGACGGCCACATACATATCCAAGCCATTGAGTCACATTTTTAATAAAAGTTTAGAGCAAGGCGTGTGTCCCGAGATCTGGAAGGAAGCCAAGGTCTTCCCATTACCCAGGGGTAAAAGAAACACCTTTGCTGGTTCCAATAGTCGACCTATAAGTCTCCTCCCAGTGTTAAGTCAATTAATAGAAAAAATAGTATACACCCAAATTCAATACTACTTTTCAAGTAACAATCTGACAAGGAACTACCAACATGCCTATAGAGATGGTCACTCTACAAGTACAGCACTTGCACAAATGACCGACGACTGGTTAAAGAGCATGGATGATAGGAGGCTTGTGGGAGCTGTGATGTTAGACTTTTTCAGCTTTCGATGTAATCGATCATAGCCTGCTGCTGAACAAACTCAAATGCTATGGCTTTGATTCAGTTGCTATGTGTTGGATGGAGAGCTACCTGACTAGGAGAAGGCAGCGAGTGTTTTTCAATGGGAGCTTTTCTGAAAGTAAGGTGTTGCAGTGTGGGGTCGCAAAGGGGAGTTCGCTTGGGCCTTTGTTGTATTCTATATTCACAAACGACCTTCCTTACGTATTAAATAAGTCCAGTGTAATAATGTAAGCTGATGATTCCACGATGTACAGTACAGCATCAACATGCAGTGAGTTCAACTATCTACTTAAAATAGAGATTAAAGCCATAGCAGACTGGGTCAACAATAACAAACTGGTACTCAACATTGCAAAAACAAAAGCAATGGTGTTCGGATCCAGACACATGTTAAGCAGCAATCCTCATTAAGCCTGACGCCGGCTGGTCAGCCAGTGGAACAGGTACACGAGACTAAGGTGCTTGGCATTGTTCTTGATTCTGGTTTACGGTGGACAAAGCAAATTGATAGTATCGTAACTAAAATGGGAAGGAGCATAGCTGTGGCGAGAAAATGTACAAAGTATGTAACACCAACCACTTTGAAACAAGTCATTCAGTCTCTGGTTTTGTCACATCTTGAGTACTGTCCGGTCATATGGTCATCAGCAGCAAAAACACATTTACAGAAATTACAAATAGCTCAAAACAAGGCTGCCAGACGGGCTTTCCAAAAATATGTACCTGTTCATAAACATTTTGTCTTTCTGCACAGTGGCGCCTCTTGCAGGAGTGAGAGGGAACTGAAATTATGTTCAAAGTAGCAAAAGTTATTAGGGAAGCTCTCGGTTTCTTCCAATCAGCCACTGCAACATGTAAAGTGTGCCATCTGGTGAGGTGTCTGTGAAATGTTTACAATAAACAGTGCATGGTGTAAAATGTGATGCTTCACATTAGCTCTTCCTGTTGCTCAGAGTCTTCAGTCTGTGCTGCTGAGATACCCTTGAAGCCTGAGACATGTTGGTACTCAGGACCAGAGTCCAGCCGATGGGGAGAAAAGACAACATGACTCAATTTAAAACAGGCTTTCTGTTAGATTTGATCTAAAAATGTGTTATACGTTTAATAAACCACCTTTCATGATTCTCTAACCTTCACACTGTACACAGGGTCATTCGATACGATACGATATACTTTATTGTCCCCGTAAGGAAATTTGTTCTGGGCTCCGTCCTGCAGTTCAGCATACATGTACATATACAAACATAGTGGACATTAAGAGACATACACATATCATCAGTCATACACCGTTTGAACAAACACAATCCACATACTGACAATGGCGACCTATTGCACGACCCCTCATCGCTTCATTGGGGGAGTCCAGAGTGTTCTTCTTCCTGGATTTAATTTGTCACAAACAATTTATGATTTAGAAATCTTGAAAATAAATCTATCTTAGTCTTACAACGCTATTAATTGCCTTACAAAAAAGGACAGAACTGAGGTAGGTTTTACGTTATGTCCACAAAGACAAATTATTTAAAGGTGAAATGATTTACCTCCTGCAACAACACAGAAGAAGAACAGCTATCAGGATCAGAGCCAGCAGCGTCACAATTATGACTACAATAATAATTAGTATTATTATAGGTGTATCTAGAAATGCAGAAAGACATGCATTAGTTTAATGGTTGCCTTAATAAATCATTTTTTCAGTAAACCCTTAAGATTCTGACAGAAAATGTTAAATCTTCTTATTCATTTTCAGATCGGTATAAATCAATCAATCAATGTTTATTTATATAGCCCAATATCACAAATGTTACATTTGTCTCAGTGGTCTTCACAGTGTGTACAGAATATCAGTAGGACAATACGACACCCTCTGTCCTTAGACCCTCTGTCCTTAGACCCTCACATCGTACAAGGAAACACTTCCAGAGAAAACCCACAGTTTAAAGGGAACATGGGAGAAACCTCAGGGAGAGCAACAGAGGAGGGATCCCTCTCCCAGGACGGACAGACGTGCAATAGATGCCGTGTGTAATAAACATCATTGGTGTTTGTAATGTCCTTCAGAAATAATGCATTAACAAAAACTGGACCACTTCAGGTATAAAGAAGCATTTCAGAGTTTCTAACCGTTAAGATTCTGACTTTTTCTCAGAATCACATTTTTCTAAAAAGTCAGACTTTCACTTCTTTCACAAAATTCTGAGTTTTCACAATTTTACTTTTTCTTGGAAAAAAAACGTTTTCCCCAAATGATGACTTTTTCTCAGAATAACATTTTTCTAAAAAGTCTGACTTTTTGGGGAATTCTGTGAATTTATACTTTTTCACAAAATTCAGACTTTCTCAGATTTGACTTTCTTCAACAAAAACAACTGTTATCCAAATTATGACTTTTTCTCAGATGAATTCTGAATTTTCTTAACATTTTCTCAGAATTCTGACGTTTTTTGTCAACCAAAAATGTTCACATGATGTCCTTATCCTCTCCCATACAATTTGAATGAATTATTAGGTTTATTTCTTTGCTAACTAAAAATAAGTACATCAAAAGTTGTTTCAGGTTGAATTCTTTTTTTTGTATCCAGCTCTGTTATTCAATTTTACAAAAGAGGATTAGGACCACACGTGGCATGTTGTCGATATCTGACCAATAGTGAGAATTCAGATGTTTAGCTCAGTTTGGAAGTCAGAATATTTTCTCTTGGGAACATTTTTCAAAATTCTGAGTTTTTCCTCAAAATTCTGACTATTTGTCATTCTTAGAAAACATTTAAGCTTTTTTAATTTAAAGCTTAAATTAGACAGATAAAATACATTTATAAAGTTACAGTGCTGTGTAAGACACAAATAGTTAATTGGACTGAGGTGATCGTAAAAGTGTTTAAATATGCCACATCAACAAAAATGTATTAATAAATGTTCAGGAGCCGGCGCTTGAAGAGTTTCTGCAGAAAAATTAAGCGGAGGCGAAAGCAGGCAGAAAAGTGTCTTCACTGTAAGAAAGCAGGAAGTATGACTAAGTTAGACTTTGTGCAACACACCGACAAGCCTCTCTTGAAAAAATGAAGCCAGGCTGAAAGATTTGCAAAAATATTTGTATTCATAACAATAATTTTATTTCCAATGTTGCTGTGGGAATAAAAACTTTTCTCAAATCGATGAGCATTCAGCACGCCAGCGTGTACGACTGATACGGGTCAGGTGATTGGTCAGAGCAGAAAACACTGTGAGGACAAACTGAGGGCAGGTGAGGGGCGGCAGGGTCTGAAACAAGAGAGGTATAATGTTCACAGTGTCTACCATCACAGTTTAGCAAGCTAGCATGCATGTAAATCCCCCTGAGATAAATGTGTAAATTACAATATAGTGCTATATAAATACAATTGATAAGGCAAGGCAAGTTTACTTTAGCACCTTTCAACACAAGGCAATTCAACATGCTTTACAAAAATGAAAGACAAAAATGGCCTTTAAAAACAGTCATTAAAAATCAAAGATAATCAAATAAACATTAAAAGAAAAAATACATGAATAAAAGTTACAGTGCAGTGTAGAATATGAACAGTTCAATTAAATAGCTAGAGTACGGTTTCAGAAGATCAGACAAATTACAATTAATTGCTGAGATATGTGATTAAAACAAGAACCTTATGATGGCGCGACAGAACATTTAAAATAATGTATTTTCCGACTCAGAGCAACCCAGTAAATGTTCCACCCTACAGCCATTGAGCTAGCATAGCATAGCATACATCTTTCAACTCTTCCTCTCACCTGTGCCATGCTGTTCAGTCTCTGTCTGAGCTTGTGCCGTTGATTGGTCAAACTGTATCTTCTTGATAATGGTGGTGAAAAAATACAATTAAAACATTTTATTATAATTGCTGAATTGTTAGTGTTAGTTAGTATAGTCATAGTAAAGCTCACCTAGTCCGCAGATAGGCAGAGAGGATGATGATGATGATGAACAGGAGGAAACCGAGTGTTATCCCAATGTGTGACCTCGATGCATCTGTGCAATAAAAGGAATTTCAATACAGGATGTTTAAGTCCGTTAAACTGTTCTGCTTTAATGCAATTGTAAACCTACCTTCCGGATGGTCTGGATGTAAACTGGAATTATGACTTCCTGGTTGCTCTCTGCTTTCATGGTCAGAAAGGCTGCGATAGGCCTCTCTAACTGGATAGAAAAGGAAAAGGGTACTAAATGGCTGTTAAACGTCCCCTGATACTCTTTTCATCAATATATTATAGGTCTCAGATATATACAAAACATGTCTCTGATTGGCTGAAACACCAAACAGATCATTACAGCATTACCCATAATCCATTCTGTTTCAGCCCTGTTTCAAAAGTGCTGATTCTCTGTCTGTTACTTTAGATCAGTGTTTCTCAAATTTTTTCATACCAAGGACCACTTAACCAATAAAAAAACACTCGCGGACCACCTCACTCCACAAATATCCAAAAACACATCGTTTTTTACAAATCGCCTGAAAATGGTACAAACAAGTGGCCACATGTGTGATGAAGGTGTTTATCTGGGCTATATCATGCAATCGAAAGTGAAACTTAAGCTCGCTCCATTGCGGAGATATTCCCGCGAGAGTGCGAAAAACTTTAATTAATTAATTAAAAATGTGAAATGTTACCAATATACTCACGGACCACTAGGGGGCGCTCACGGACCACCAGTGGTCCGCGGACCACACTTTGAGAAGCACTGCTTTAGATCAGGGATGGGCAACTTTGATGGTGGTGGGGGCCACATAATTGATGTACTGGCCACCAGGGGGCCGCAGATTCACTTGGAACACACACACAAATTCCATGTGTTGTATGTAATTATTAACAAATATACTAAGTCTGACATCTTCATTGACATTTTACAATCAAAGGGAACATCCTCTACTAAGCTCACTAAACAAATATCAGTTCACAGAAATGTTATTTAATTTTTACAAGTGGCATGTTTGCATTGAACAGGTTATTAAACAGTGGAATAAAACTATTTTACATTATTGGAAAGCACGGAAAATGTGTGTGTATTGAGAGATTAACCATTAGATGACATACACATGAAGTCATGAACACTAACCCAGACATTAGTTTTTTTTGAATTAATTACGTTGTTTATAAATTAATCTGAGGGCCGCAAAAAGAGGAGGTGCGGGCCACTACCCACGCCCCTAGGAGGAGATTCAGGTGATAGGGGGTATCTTGGTTGCTGATTGGCTAATGGTTACACAAGCCAAAAAAACATTATGACATCACAAAGTGGCCAAAATCTGAACAGCTCATTTTCAGACAGGTTTTTATAGAAATGGATCAAAAAGAGAGAGAATCTTTGTTCCTGAAACTTTCAGAGTCTCTTTCCACAGAGGGGACACATGTTGATGTAGAAGAGACATGAAGAAGAGGGGACACATGTTGATGTAGAAGAGACATGAAGAAGAGGGGACACATGTTGATGTAGAAGAGACATGAAGAAGAGGGGACACATGTTGATGTAGAAGAGACATGAAGAAGAGGGGACACATGTTGATGTAGAAGAGACATGAAGAAGAGGGGACACATGTTGATGTAGAAGAGACATGAAGAAGAGGGGACACATGTTGATGTAGAAGAGACATGAAGAAGAGGGGACACATGTTGATGTAGAAGAGACATGAAGAAGAGGGGACACATGTTGATGTAGAGGAGACATGAAGAAGAGGGGACACATGTTGATGCAGAAGAGACATGAAGAAGAGGGGACACATGTTGATGTAGAAGAGACATGAAGAAGAGGGGACACATGTTGATGTAGAAGAGACATGAAGAAGAGGGGACACATGTTGATGTAGAAGAGACATGAAGAAGAGGGGACACATGTTGATGCAGAAGAGACATGAAGAAGAGGGGACACATGTTGATGTAGAAGAGACATGAAGAAGAGGGGACACATGTTGATGTAGAAGAGACATGAAGAAGAGGAGACACATGTTGATGTAGAAGAGACATGGAGAAGAGGAGACACATGTTGATGTAGAAGAGACATGGAGAAGAGGGGACACATGTTGATGTAGAAGAGACATGAAGAAGAGGGGACACATGTTGATGTAGAAGAGACATGAAGAAGAGGGGACACATGTTGATGTAGAAGAGACATGAAGAAGAGGGGACACATGTTGATGTAGAAGAGACATGAAGAAGAGGGGACACATGTTGATGTAGAAGAGACATGAAGGAGTGGATTTAGCATAATATGTGACCTTTAAGTTATGTTAAATACATGACTCCCATGAGTATGACTTACCTTTCACAACACTCAGATTTAAGGTGGAGTTGCTACATCCTAACTTGTTCTCGGCTCCACAGGAATAACTCCCACTGTGTTCAGCTCTGAAGTCAGTGATGTTGAAGATCTGTCCTGAAGCCTTTGGAGAGTCTTCATCCTCCTTGTACCAGGTGTAGTTAGCTGCTGGGTTAGCATCACTGCTACAGGTCAGAGTCACTGAACTGCCCTCCTTTATCTCAGCAGAGGGACTCACTGACACAGAGGGGAGCTTTGGAGCATCTGGAAGATAAATGCTTAAATGTTATGACAGAAATTCAACTGTTTTAAGACACTCATAGTTCTGTTTTACATTTAAAAAAGGTGCTGTTTCTCTCACATTTTACATTGATAAAGACGTGTTTAGAAATCCTCCCCAGCTTGTTCTCAGCTGTACAGAAATACTCTGCAGAGTCAGAGGACTGGATGGAGCTGAAGACAAGCTGTGGTCCTTCATTCAGAGATATAAAGTTTCCATCCTTCTTGTACCAGGTGTAGTTAGCTGCTGGGTTAGCATCACTGCTACAGGTCAGAGTCACTGAACTGCCCTCCTCTATCTCAGCAGAGGGACTCACTGACACAGAGGGGAGCTTTGGAGCATCTGGAAGAGAAGAAGTTAACATTAACTAACATAAACACGATCATATAATGAACAAAATATATTTTAACATTGTTATTAGTTCATAATTTGTGGATAAAACGTTATCATGGCCTGATCGTTCCCAGTAGTCACAGTCGCTGTCCAGATTGCTGATCCCGAAACTCTGGGATCATTTCACTTCACATAGGAAGTGTTAAAGTTTAATATCAGCAGGAACATCTTTCTAAAGTGTTCATAAGAAGGCATGCTGTCTCTGTCCATAGCATTGCACTAATTTGTCAGTTTTTCTAAATTGGGGGCATGCCGAGCCGCCATCTATCACTTCAGGGGACATTACATTGACTTACATGCATTTCCTGGAGACTTATCCTAACCTTAACCATAACCAACACATGCCTAACCCTAACCAAGTCTTCACTCTAAAATTAATGATTCCCCTTATGGGGACCTCCATTTTGTCCCCATAAGGGAGGCGAGTCCCAGATTTAGGTCCCCACAAGTATAGTAATGCTAGGACACACACACACACACACACACACACACACACACACACACACACACACACACACACACACACACACACACACACACACACACACACACACACACACACACACACACACACACACACACACACACACACACACACACACACACACACACACACACACACACACACACACACACACACACACACACACACACACACACACACACACACACACACACACACACACACACACACACACACACACACACACACACACACACACACACACACACACACACACACACACACACACACACACACACACACACACACACACACACACACACACACACACACACACACTTAATTTCCTTGCTGTGCGACAAGTAAAGGATTTCTGATTTTGATACAACCCCACTTCAAAACATCTACTTTAAATATATCCTATCATGCTATTTTTGGGCATTTATTATCAGCTCCGTTCTACCCCCGTTTTTAGAGATGTGGGTACGGAGGAAAAGAGAGAGGGTTTTATTTTCACTTTGTGAGTCTCCTGACACACATTTATGTATAAAAGACGTCAAAAAGTGCATTTTGCATGATAGGAGACCTTTAATGACTGTGTTTAAACTCACACAGTGATGGAGAGCGGGAAGCCTCGTGTCCTTTGAAAGCACAGGAGATGTTGTCTCCGGAATAAAAGAAATCTGCATAATTAGAAGTTTCCTCCGTCGTGTTTCTCTGAAGGTTCTTGAACCAGACGTAGAGACCGGCAGCCGGACTGCAGCTGCTGCGACAATGCAGCTCTGCATAGGTGGAGAACTGGTGCTCTGTCACTCTGATCACCTGCACCTGCAGAGCTGAAGAAGATAATCAAAATAAATGGCAAAGAATTATAAAAATAATACTACAAAAAAATTAAATAATAATAGAAATAATAGTAATAATAATAATAATAATAGATAACAAAATAAATAAAAACGCATTCAATTTATAAAACCCATTTATAAATACCGTAAAGCACTAATAATAATACAAGTTAAGTAACTCTTTAATAAATACTGTAGGATGCTTTGTAATAAAACAATAATGCCAATAAACATATAATAAAATAAAAACCTAACCAAAATGGAAACAAAAGCCTTAATAATTGAATTCAAACACCAACTCGTATTTAACCGAACATCATCATAAGGTCTCATTTTTCGAACATGTTTTAAATTAACTGTGGTTTTCTGAATCAGTGTGTGTTGGTCAGTACCTGTGACAGTCAGAGTTGTTCCAGGTAAATCACTCCTCCATTCAAAGCTTGGTGTTTTGAATGTGAAGAGATACTGAGCTGAATCTGAGTCTCTCAGGTCAGAGATCCTCAGAGTGGAGTGTCCTCTCCATGGTGAAAAGATCTGAACACGACCTGCATACTGGGAGTCTTTACTAAGGTCCTCGGGTTGAGAGGGATTCTGTCCCTGATGACTACGTTCAGGAATGAACCAGAACTTTGATTTAATACCTTCACTACTGCTGTACGTGCAGTAAATGTCCACTGATGATCCTTTGGGGGCGCAGATGCTTCTCTCAGTGTAAATCACTCTGTTGCAGGTTTGACTGTTGACACCTGAAATATAAAGTGATTTTTAATCAGTGAAAACTGTGACAAAGCTCCAGCCGATGGCCTCATGTCGATAAAAGACTGCAGTAAACTCACACACTGAAGGAGCAGGGAAGTCCTCATGTCCTCTAACAGCACAGGAATAACTGTCTGCAGGAATAAAGTAGTCTGAATAAGAGGAAGATGTTTCCTCCTGAATCTTCTGTCCGTTCTTGTACCAGATAAATGAAGGACGATCAGGTAGATGACACGAGCTTCTGCACTGCAGCTCTACCCAGGAAATATACAATCTGCTCACTTGCACCTGCACATCTGGACCTGTGGAGCAGGATAAACACACAATAATTAACATCATTCAGTGATTCAAGATGCAAGGCTTTTATTGTCATTTGTACATAGCTACAGTGTAGTTATGACAATGAACATCTTACTTGCAGTATCTTATCTGTTTTATTGTGTTGCACTGTTGGAGGAGCCTGTGACCTACGCTTTTCATTGTCATAACTACGCTGCAGCTATGTACACATGACAATAAAAGCCTTGAAACTTGAAACTAAAGTTAAGGTTTCCTAAAATGTTTCCTAGATGGCGCACATTTTACAAATACAAAACGTGTTACCTGTGACAGATAAAGTGACTCCTGATTGGGTGAATCTCTTGCTGGGTTTGTCCTTGAATTTGAACTTGTACTCAGCTGAGTCGCTCTCCCTCAGGTCTGAGATCCTTAAGGTGCAGGTGGTCTTGTCGCAGTAATACTTCACTCGCCCTGCATACTCCGAGTCTGAGCTCAGGTCCACAGGTCCCTCCTCCTGAGTGTCAGTAAACCAGAGGACGTTCTTCACTGAGACAGAGCTTCTCTTCCCTGTGGACGGAGCCCTGTAGCTGCAGCGTATGTCCACTGTTGATCCTCTCACTGCACACATCTCAACAGAAATGTAACCCTTCCTGCTTTGTACCACTGCAACACAGAGCGAAGCAAACGAGATTCAAAGGTTTTATTGTCATATGCACAAAGCTACGGTGTCTTCCCATTTCGGCCCTAAATTATTCCCATTTCGCCCCTTCTTCATTTTGCCCCTTTCCCATCTCACCCCTTCCCAATTCGCCCCATTGCCACATCGCCCCTTTCCCATCTCGCCCCTTCCCAATTTGCCCCATTGCCCCTTTTCCATCTCGCCCCTTCCCAATTCGCCCCATATCGCCCCTTCCCAATTCGCCCCATTGCCACATCGCCCCTTTCCCATCTCGCCCCTTCCCAATTCGCCCCATTGCCCCTTTCCCATTTCGCCCCATATCGCCCCTTTCCCATTTCGCCCCTTCTCCATTTTGCCCCTTTCCCATCTCGCCCCTTCCCAATTTTCCCCATTGTCAAATCGCCCCTTTCCCATCTCGCCCCTTCCCAATTCGCCCCATTGTCACATCGCCCCTTTCCCATCTCGCCCCTTCCCAATTCTCCCCATTGTCACATCGCCCCTTTCCCATCTCGCCCCTTCCCAATTTCCCCATTGCCACATCGCCCCTTTCCCATCTCGCCCCTTCCCAATTCGCCCCATTGCTACATCACCCCTTTCCCATCTCGCCCCTTCCCAATTCGCCCCATTGTCACATCGCCCCTTTCCCATCTCGCCCCTTCCCAATTCGCCCCATTGTCACATCACCCCTTTCCCATCTCGCCCCTTCCCAATTCGCCCCATTGCCACATCGCCCCTTTCCCATCTAGCCCCTTCCCAATTCTCCCCATTGCCACATCACCCCTTTCCCATCTCGCCCCTTCCCAATTTGCCCCATTGCCACATCGCCCCTTTCCCATCTCGCCCCTTCCCAATTCGCCCCATTGCCACAACGCCCCTTTCCCATCTCGCTCCTTCCAATTTGCCCCATTGCCACATCGCCCCTTTCCCATTTCGCCCCTTCCCATCTCGTCCCTTCCCAATTCTCCCCATTGCCATCTCGCCCCTTTCCCATCTCCTCCCTTCCCAATTCGCCCCATTGCCACATCGCCCCTTTCCCATCTCCTCCCTTCCCAATTTGCCCCATTGCCACATCGCCCCTTTCCCATCTCCTCCCTTCCCAATTTGCCCCATTGCCACATCGCCCCTTTCCCATCTCCTCCCTTCCCAATTTGCCCCATTGCCACATCGCCCCTTTCCCATCTCCTCCCTTCCCAATTTGCCCCATTGCCCCTTTTCCATCTCCTCCCTTCCCAATTCGCCCCATTGCCACAACGCCCCTTTCCCATCTCGCTCCTTCCCAATTTTCCCCATTGCCACAACGCCCCTTTCCCATTTCGCCCCTTCCCATCTCGTCCCTTCCCAATTCTCCCCATTGCCATCTCGCCCCTTTCCCATCTCCTCCCTTCCCAATTCGCCCCATTGCCACATCGCCCCTTTCCCATCTCCTCCCTTCCCAATTTGCCCCATTGCCACATCGCCCCTTTCCCATCTCCTCCCTTCCCAATTTGCCCCATTGCCACATCGCCCCTTTCCCATCTCCTCCCTTCCCAATTTGCCCCATTGCCACATCGCCCCTTTCCCATCTCCTCCCTTCCCAATTTTCCCCATTGCCACATCGCCCCTTTCCCATCTCCTCCCTTCCCAATTTTCCCCATTGCCACATCGCCCCTTTCCATCTCCTCCCTTCCCCAATTTTCCCCATTGCCACATCACCCCTTTCCCATCTCGCCCCTTCCCAATTCGCCTCATTGCCACATTGCCACTTTCCCATTTCGCCCCTTTTTTACATTAGGCCACAACAATTATACTTGTTTTGCTTGGTCGTGGGTCTTAGGGTTAGAGTTTATAGATCTAATGATGCATCCCATGAAGCATTGCATGAAGTCTGTTGACGAATCAGAGGCTGTTGTTGGGGCTGCATGGGACAGGGCGCGAGATGGGAAAGGGCGCAAGATGGGAAAGGGCGCGAGATGGGACAGGGCGCGAGATGGGAAAGGGCGCGAGATGGGAAAGGGGCGAAATGGGAATAGATTGGGGGCGAAGCGAGAATAAACCCAAAGCTACAGTGTAGAAATGGCAATGAAATTATTTAGACCTGAGCTCCTCCAAAAATGCAACATATAATAAAATACAAAATTAAAAGTAGTGCAAGAAGTCTATATACATGTAAATAGAATATGATATGTACAAGAACAGAATATGAAATTAAATAATGTAAATTAAGACAAAATTAAATCCGGTTTATTGCATTGATAACTATTTATATAGATAAGAAAGTAAACACATCAGAAACCACAGTCACATTTAACATATGTAACATTAGATGCCTATCGAAGTATACCAAGATGATTTGAGGTAAAGACATTTTTTTTTGATTTCCTGCCACTGTCAATCTTTAAAAAAAAGGTAATGGATGTGCTATATGTTACTTTTCAGCATTAAAATGTCTAAAATCCCTTCACCTATGCTATGTTTTGTTGAGCTGTGTACTAACATCATCCCAAAGGTTTCCTATCATTTATAAAACCTATAGAAATCTGTGTTTTTAATCAAAATAACAGTTTGTTTAATTGTACATTCTGTAATATCGGCATTTTCACTTTTAAGCATGCATCAGCGTTGTGGTTGTCTACCAAAAGAGGTCATAGATTTGCTTTTTATCCAATTTTAGGCCACATTTTTCTGATACACTTTACACTACATATACATTACACTATTTTAATCAGATGAAGGATTTTAGCAATCGGATGTCTGGATCTTAAAGTGTGAAAAAGACTGGCTGTAAACTAACAGGGTGGGAGGTTTATAAAATAAAATGAAAACTTAAAGGTCCCCTATTATACTGTTTTTCATCAATATATCACAGGTCTCAGATATATCCAGAGCCTGTCTCTGATTGGCTGAAACACCAAACAGATCATTGTAGCATTACCCATAATCCCCTCTGTTTCAGCCCTGTTTCCAAAGTGCTGATTCTCTGTCTGTTACTTTAGATGAAAATAAGGAGCCCCTCCCCACGCCCCTCTGAGAGAGATTTGGTTACAAAGAACTCAATGGTGCTCTAGGAGGAGATTCAGGTGATAAGGGGGGGGGGGGGTTACCTTGGTTGCTGATTGGCTAATGGTTACACAAGCCAAAACATCGTTATGACATCATAAAGTGGCAATTATTCTACATTTGGTTTTGCGTACCATGAGCGGGACAAATAAAAATGAAATGAAATAAAGTGGCCAAAATCTGATCAGCTCATTTTCAGACAGGTTTTTATAGAAATTGATCAAAAAGAGAGAGAATCTTTGTTCCTGAAACTTTCAGAGTCTCTTTCCACAGAGGGGACACATGTTGATGTAGAAGAGACATGAAGAAGAGGGGACACATGTTGATGTAGAAGAGACATGAAGAAGAGGGGACACATGTTGATGTAGAAGAGACATGAAGAAGAGGGGACACATGTTGATGTAGAAGAGACATGAAGAAGAGGGGACACATGTTGATGTAGAAGAGACATGAAGAAGAGGGGACACATGTTGATGTAGAAGAGACATGAAGAAGAGGGGACACGTGTTGATGTAGAAGAGACATGAAGAAGAGGGGACACGTGTTGATGTAGAAGAGAAATGAAGAAGAGGGGATACGTGTTGATGTAGAAGAGACATGAAGAAGAGGGGACACATGTTGATGTAGAAGAGACATGAAGAAGAGGGGACACATGTTGATGTAGAAGAGACATGAAGAAGAGGGGACACGTGTTGATGTAGAAGAGACATGAAGAAGAGGGGACACGTGTTGATGTAGAAGAGACATGAAGAAGAGGGGATACATGTTGATGTAGAAGAGACACGAAGAAGAGGGGACACATGTTGATGTAGAAGAGACATGAAGAAGAGGGGATACATGTTGATGTAGAAGAGACATGAAGAAGAGGGGACACATGTTGATGTAGAAGAGACATGGAGAAGAGGGGACACATGTTGATGTAGAAGAGACATGAAGAAGAGGGGACACATGTTGATGTAGAAGAGACATGAAGAAGAGGGGACACATGTTGATGTAGAAGAGACATGAAGAAGAGGGGACACATGTTGATGTAGAAGAGACATGAAGAAGAGGGGACACATGTTGATGTAGAAGAGACATGAAGAAGAGGGGACATGTTGATGTAGAAGAGACATGAAGAAGAGGGGACACATGTTGATGTAGAAGAGACATGAAGAAGAGGGGACACATGTTAATGTAGAAGAGACATGAAGAAGAGGGGACACATGTTGATGTAGAAGAGACATGAAGAAGAGGGGACACATGTTGATGTAGAAGAGACATGAAGAAGAGGGGACACATGTTGATGTAGAAGAGACATGAAGAAGAGGGGACACATGTTGATGAAGAAGAGACATGAAGAAGAGGGGACACATGTTGATGTAGAAGAAACATGGAGAAGAGGGGACACATGTTGATGTAGAAGAGACATGAAGAAGAGGGGACACATGTTGATGTAGAAGAGACATGAAGAGAGGAGACACATGTTGATGTAGAAGAGACATGAAGAAGAGGGGACACATGTTGATGTAGAAGAGACATGAAGAAGAGGGGACACATGTTGATGTAGAAGAGACATGAAGAAGAGGGGACACATGTTGATGAAGAAGAGACATGGAGAAGAGGGGACACATGTTGATGTAGAAGAGACATGAAGAAGAGGGGACACGTGTTGATGTAGAAGAGACATGAAGAAGAGGGGACACATGTTGATGTAGAAGAGACATGAAGAAGAGGGGACACATGTTGATGTAGAAGAGACATGAAGAAGAGGGGACACATGTTGATGTAGAAGAGACATGAAGAAGAGGGGACACATGTTGATGTAGAAGAGACATGAAGAAGAGGGGACACATGTTGATGTAGAAGAGACATGAAGAAGAGGGGGACACATGTTGATGTAGAAGAGACATGAAGAAGAGGGGACACACGTTGATGTAGAAGAGACATGAAGAAGAGGGGACACATGTTGATGTAGAAGAGACATGAAGAAGAGGGGACACATGTTGATGTAGAAGAGACATGAAGAAGAGGGGACACATGTTGATGTAGAAGAGACATGAAGAAGAGGGGACACATGTTGATGTAGAAGAGACACGAAGAAGAGGGGACACGTGTTGATGTAGAAGAGACATGAAGAAGAGGGGACACGTGTTGATGTAGAAGAGACATGAAGAAGAGGGGACACGTGTTGATGTAGAAGAGACATGAAGAAGAGGGGATACATGTTGATGTAGAAGAGACACGAAGAAGAGGGGATACATGTTGATGTAGAAGAGACATGAAGAAGAGGGGACACGTGTTGATGTAGAAGAGACATGAAGAAGAGGGGACACGTGTTGATGTAGAAGAGACATGAAGAAGAGGGGACACGTGTTGATGTAGAAGAGACATGAAGAAGAGGGGACACGTGTTGATGTAGAAGAGACATGAAGAAGAGGGGACACATGTTGATGTAGAAGAGACATGAAGAAGAGGGGACACATGTTGATGTAGAAGAGACATGAAGAAGAGGGGACACATGTTGATGTAGAAGAGACATGAAGAAGAGGGGACACATGTTGATGTAGAAGAGACATGAAGAAGAGGGGACACATGTTGATGTAGAAGAGACATGAAGAAGAGAGGACACATGTTGATGTAGAAGAGACATGAAGAAGAGGGGACACATGTTGATGTAGAAGAGACATGAAGAAGAGGGGACACATGTTGATGTAGAAGAGACATGAAGAAGAGGAGACACATGTTGATGTAGAAGAGACATGAAGAAGAGGGGACACATGTTGATGTAGAAGAGACATGAAGAAGAGGGGACACATGTTGATGTAGAAGAGACATGAAGAAGAGGAGACACATGTTGATGTAGAAGAGACATGAAGAAGAGGGGACACATGTTGATGTAGAAGAGACATGAAGAAGAGGAGACACATGTTGATGTAGAAGAGACATGAAGAAGAGGGGACACATGTTGATGTAGAAGAGACATGAAGAAGAGGAGACACATGTTGATGTAGAAGAGACATGAAGAAGAGGGGACACACGTTGATGTAGAAGAGACATGAAGAAGAGGGGACACATGTTGATGTAGAAGAGACGTGAAGAAGAGGGGACACATGTTGATGTAGAAGAGACATGAAGAAGAGGGGACACATGTTGATGTAGAAGAGACATGAAGAAGAGGGGACACATGTTGATGTAGAAGAGACGTGAAGAAGAGGGGACACATGTTGATGTAGAAGAGACATGAAGAAGAGGGGACACATGTTGATGTAGAAGAGACATGAAGAAGAGGGGACACATGTTGATGTAGAAGAGACATGAAGAAGAGGGGACACATGTTGATGAAGAAGAGACATGAAGAAGAGGGGACACATGTTGATGAAGAAGAGACATGAAGAAGAGGGGACACATGTTGATGAAGAAGAGACATGAAGAAGAGGGGACACATGTTGATGAAGAAGAGACATGAAGAAGAGGGGACACATGTTGATGTAGAAGAGACATGAAGAAGAGGGGACACATGTTGATGTAGAAGAGACATGAAGAAGAGGGGACACATGTTGATGAAGAAGAGACATGAAGAAGAGGGGACACATGTTGATGAAGAAGAGACATGAAGAAGTGGATTTTGCATAATACTTAATACATGATGCAATATTGGCAGGAAATATTTAACTACACTTCACAGACTTGCCTTTATTCTGCTCATAGTTGGGTTGTACAGATCATTCGGTTGTCTGCACTGTTATGGTTATGCATTGAATAAATAAGGGACATTTCCATAAAATGCATCACTTAGTCAAGAGTGGACAGTTTTCTCAGTGATAGGATAACGGGTTGGGATCACTGATCTAAATGACGCTTGTTTATTCCCTCTTACGTCAAAACTTATCACAACAAAAACAAATAAATATCTTAGCATGCAAATAATCTTTTTGCACCACAGCCTGTTTCCTGTCTGTTCCTCAGCGTAGACTCAGACAGTGTGTGGTTTGCAGGCTTGACGTCACTTTGATTTCCGCTGAACTGTAGCTAGAAAGCAACACGGGGATTTACGTTGTCGAATTAAAACATGTATTATAACACAAACTATACTTTGTTTCTTAAAATGTTCTCACTTCACACATCAGTGACTATATTCTACAAGGAATTGTCTCAGGTTGGGCTGTGATGACGACATCTAAACATTTCTAAGCTCTATTCATCATTTAACACCGGATATCATTGTGTTATTGGAGGATGAAGCACTGACATTCTTAGATCCTTATAACTAATGAGGTGACACAAGTGTAAAGCTTGTTGTTGGCGACTTTGGGCTGAAGGTCAGACTTTTCAGACTATATTGTTACATTTTAATCAGTAAGTTAAACCAGTTTACCCAATACTAAAAGTGCAATACCATATCCTGCATACCTTACAGATAAGGCAACCTTTAAAGCAGAGCAATTGAATATTTGTCATAGATTGGTTCTGTCTTTGAATAGTTTGGTTTCCATAAATACAACATAACATTTGAAGGAAGACACTGCATGTGTTCTTAATCCAGTCATCAAATTGGTTTACATCACGCTGCTGCTTTCACATCGTATGGAAGTTGCTCTAACATATGTTACATAACACTTGGAAAGAGGCCCATCTTTATGGATCAGAAAGGATCACAAAATCCACTTTTTTAGTTGTTGTCTATAGTCAAAATGTGTAGATTGACCTTTTCCAGGTGAAAGGATACAGTGAGGTGTAAAACACTGAAACAGAAGGACAAGTGCAACACACTTCATCTCATTGCACATTAAATCTAGAAAGTTTGATTTCAAACCAATCCTCCTCTAGACATCTTCAAATGATCAGAGTTAGTGTGATAAATGCTCTAAAGTGTTAGAGTCGATGTACAGTACCTGACACGGAGAGAAAGAAGACAACAAATCCACCGGTTGCTGCTGACGGTCCCATAGCTGCTGCTCTCATGTCTGTTAAAACACATTATCAGGTATATCGTGTGGAGGGAAGCGAATAATGTGCATCAACGTCTGAAGGATGTGGTCGGGGTGTGTTGATTGTGGTTGGCAGTGTTTTCAAACCTGGCACGGCTTTCTGTTTCAAGAAAACAAAACTTAAGAGATCTTTCTTGGCCTGTAGGCACCTGCAATGAACAAACTGTATATAAACCACCCTAAAACATGGGGACAATACTATTTGAAGACGTGTTTTTTGTCAATCCGGTTCCTGTTGTGAAGTTTCAGATTAAATGTAAAACCATTTCTATACGTTGTTAATATTTATATGTAGAATAGCAAAGCATCAAATTATAAAACACAACAAAAGGACGGGGAGAATACAATGTCTGTAAGTACCACTGGATTAGGTGTTATTGTAACTCTTTGACAAATCAACAAGAAAATGTAAAGAAAAATGGCAGCCAGAGGTAATAAATGATCTAGCATGCTCATAGCGGCATTTAACTTCTCTTGATCCTCAGACTGAACGATAACTCTGTCTGTGGTCTCTCTCTCAGCCGATTGAAGCTCCTTCTTTAAGGGAAGCGACACGTTTTGGGACAAATTCCACCCAATCAAACAGTTAAACCAGGGGTGTCCAAACCTTTTTCACCGAGGGCCACATATAGAAAAATACTAGAGGTATACTGCCTCATAAGTTCAGTTATAAGTTAGCAAAATCAACCAAATGAAGGTAAATTATGCTTACTACTTGAATATGCTTTAAGAAAAAAAACAGCCTCACAGCTCTCCAGAGGGTTTACTTTATTGTGTTGGCAGCTCATTCCTTAAAACAGAAGCCTCAGATTTATTATCATAAGAGGAAATATGAAGGGTTTATTTCAAGCTTGATATGTAAATAAGTCATTAGGCTATTTTCTTATCAACTTAGATTTAATAGAAAACTATTTCAACTTGAACTGACTGAATTTATTTGAAAAGTGGTCTTCTTAACATATGAATACTGTGTAATATCTGTTTTCATCTATATGGAAGAAGTACAAGACAAGCACAAGTTTAATCTGTGGGCCATATTCCATTATACTTTTTGAATTTGCTGAGGGCCGATTCAAAATGACCCACAGGCCGCATTTGGCCCCCGGGCCATAGTTTGGACACCCCTGAGTTACAGGAACTGTCCCAACTATTCCTAACCAGGTTTTCCATTTGCCATTTCTTGGACCAAGAAAATAAATAATAATAATTGTAATACAATTCAAAAATGTTTAAGTCTTTTGTAAACTTCATCAAATTAACCGTTTTCTAGACTAGACACGAGTACATACATAATAATAATAAATGCAACCTTTCTATTTGTTTACATCTGTAGGGCAATATAACAATTCTTTCACGTTTTGCAGTTTACTAGTACTATTAACTTACTGTTTTTACACAGCTGGTTAATCCGGACGGATGCAGACTTCCTGTTGGAGGGTAACTTCCTGTTGGAGGGTAACTTCCTGTTGGAGGGTAACTTCCTGGTGGAGGGTAACTTCCTGGTGGAGGGTAACTTCCTGGTGGAGGGTAAATTCCTGTTGGAGGGTAAATTCCTGTTGGCGGGTAACTTCCTGTTGGCGGGTAACTTCCTGTTGGCGGGTAACTTCCTGTTGGAGGGTAAATTCCTGTTGGCAGGTAACTTCCTGTTGGAGGGTAACTTCCTGTTGACGGGTAACTTCCTGTTGGAGGGTAAATTCCTGTTGGCGGGTAACTTCCTGTTGGAGGGTAACTTCCTGTTGGCGGGTAACTTCCTGTTGGCGGGTAACTTCCTGGTGGAGGGTAACTTCAGCCCAATTCCAATCCACCCCCTACACACTACCTCTCCGTTTGCGCTCAGGGTCCTCCACATTAAGTGCTGTTCCAAACCAATGAGTGTGGAGGGGGAGTGGGTTATCAAGCCCTCTAACAGCGAGTCTGCATTGGTGCTGACTTCACCTGCTGCCCTACCTGCGGACTCAACGCTGTGTGTGTCCGTCATGAAACAAGCTGTGTACAAGTAGTTCCAGCAAACATCCGCTGATAAATTGCGATGTTAAAAACCTCATGATAACCTCATATTTGTTAACATAGGATCATACCTGTGCATTTTTATTATAAAGTTGTGTATATTTACAAACGGTTGCAAAAACTAAGAAGCTTATAAACATCAGGTTTAAAACTAAAAGAGCTTTACAAAAAAGTAACACAATTAAAGATGTTTGGAGTTTTATTTGAGTTATTAATTGTATTTTGTTGTCTAAGAGATGCTGATTTGAAACCGTTGTTACACACAGTTACGGCATTTCCTGTTTCTGCCGGAGAGAGGGGAGTTTGCCCCAAAGCTTGCCGCTGTATTTACTCCCTCCATCTGACAGGAGGGAGCCTCGTTGAGCTGCGAGTGTCACTCCACGGAGTTCACTCCGTCACGGAGTGGGAGTGGGTAGGGTATGGTTTGGAATTGGGCCTGAGGCTCCCTTCTTTCAGGTGGAGGGTGCAAATACAGTGGCAAGCTTTGGGACGAACTCCCCTCTCTCCAGCTGAAACAGGAAATGCCATAATGTTTGTAACAACGGTTTAAAATCAGCATCTCTTGGATTGAAAATAACAAAAATAAAACTCTAAAAAAAAATGTATGGCATGTTTTCTGTAAACATATTTTTGTTTTAAAATCTGATGTTTATAAGCTGCTTAGTTTTAGAAAAAGTCCATGTAAATATACACAACTTTGACCATTTTCTAGACTAGACATGAGTAGATGATCCTAAATTTAAACAAATACAAGGTAACCATCAAGTTGTTAACATCTGTATGAAGATATTAAATAGCTCTTGCTGTGCAGTTTATCAATGAATGTTTCCACGGAACTGTTTGTAAACAGCGTGTTTCCTGACGGACACACACAGCGTTGAGTCCTGTCAGGAAGAGACCGGTCTCAAGTCAGCACCGATGCAGACTCGCTGTTTGAGGGCTTGATTACCCACTCCCCCTCCACACTCGTTGGTTTGGAACAGCACTTAATGTGGCGGACCCTCCTCGCGAACTTGCAAACGGAGGGGTAGTGTGCAGCGGGTGGTTTGGAATTGAGCCTTACTGGTGGAGGGTAACTTCAGTTGGAGGGTAACTTCCTGTTGGAGGGTAACTTCCTGTTGGAGGGTAACTTCCTGTTGGAGGATAACTTACTGTTGGAGGGTAACTTCCTGTTGGAGGGTAACTTCAGTTGGAGGGTAACTTCCTGTTGGAGGATAACTTACTGTTGGAGGATAACTTACTGTTGGAGGGTAACTTACTGTTGGAGGGTAACTTCAGTTGGAGGGTAACTTCCTGTTGGAGGGTAACTTACTGTTGGAGGGTAACTTCCTGTTGGAGGGTAACTTCCTGTTGGAGGGTAACTTACTGTTGGAGGGTAACTTCCTGTTGGAGGGTAACTTCCTGTTGGAGGGTAACTTCCTGTTGGAGGGTAACTTCAGTTGGAGGGTAACTTCCTGTTGGAGGGTAACTTCCTGTTGGAGGGTAACTTCCTGTTGGAGGATAACTTACTGTTGGAGGGTAACTTCAGTTGGAGGGTAACTTCCTGTTGGAGGGTAACTTCAGTTGGAGGGTAACTTCCTGTTGGAGGGTAACTTCCTGTTGGAGGGTAACTTCAGTTGGAGGGTAGCTTAACACTTAGACAAAGCACCAACAGATTAGTATGTGACTCTGCATTAGTTAACGTTAGTAACTCATTTTGTTCCACATTCATTGCAAGAATCATAACAACAGCTGCGAGATTCTTGCAATTCCTGATGTAGAAGTTAGGATTGAAACTACTTTAAACTATTGAAGATGTTGAGTGAACACGAAAAACATATAATTCATTTTTTCATTTGTTTATTGCTTTGTCCACATAATTAAAACCATTTATTGAAAAGCTAAGAAAATACCTGTCTTGACCTTAAAGCAATGCAACCGTGGTGTACAGGAGATAAAGTCACTGAGCTTTGTGTTGATAGTGTTTCCAAAATGCTCCAACCAAACTCAGTTTTCCTTTTGAAGATCCTCTGGATGAAATATTCCTCACAGAGCAGGGTCTCCGTGTTCATCATCGCATTTAATCCCTTCAAAGAGTTCCTCACATCAGAAGTGTTGTGTTGAATTTCAGCAGGTTTGTCTCTGTGAAATTCTTCAGTCACCTGTCCCTGAACATACCATAATGTGTTTCTCTTCCTCACACATTCAGCTGTCAGTGTTCTCCTCCTTCTCCTCCCTGATCCTCTTCCTTCTTTGGTTTAGGGTTGTGTTGGGACAGTTACGGTTGCCATGTCTTTTTGTCTCGACCTTGATGGTCTGGTATGTGTTTTAAGCGGCACTTGTCGCCATAGAAACAGCCCGTGGTCCGCCAGTAGAAGCACTCGTCTCCGGCGATAGGGACACACTGTCTGGACCTGCATCACGGTCACAGAAAAATTACATTTATTATAATGCTTTTGGGGGTTTTGAGCATGTGAATGGTCGGCAAAGGCTACAATCTCAATGTTCCCTCAGAGTGAGTTTGTATTGTATTAACATCTGCTTGCCTCTTTATTTAACCCTCCTGTTGTCTTCGGGTCAAATCTGACAGATTTACTACTTTCATCAATCATAACTTTTTTGTTTTACATTCGATGCATTAAGGCTTTTTGATATCCTTCACGTTAGACATTTACACACACACACACACACACACACACACACACACACACACACACACACACACACACACACACACACACACACACACACACACACACACACACACACACACACACACACACACACACACACACACACACACACACACACACACACACACACACACACACACACACACACCACACACACACACACACACACACACACACACACACACACACACACACACACACACACACACACACACACACACACACACACACACACACACACCACACACACACACACACACACACACACACACACACACACACACACACACACACCACACACACACACACACACACACACACACACACACACACACACACAACAATTTGATACATTTCCCACTCTTATGTGCCCATCCCCCCACATGGATCACACCCACATGGATCAAACCTGGCACACACAATACATGTTCAGTGTCTATTCTTTGTATATTTACTGCAGTGTTTCATGTATACCAGTAGTCTGATACAATATTTACAGTTTGAAAGGGTGTTAAATGAAATTTGGTGATGATTAATGGTGTTTGTGTTAATGTAATAGCAGTTAAAACAGGACCGGTCTAATTTGACCGCGAACACCAAAGTAAGGGGAAAACTAAGACAATAGGAGGGTTAATATGTTGTGACAATGTTAATGTCCCCGCTGTGGGACAAGTTAATTCGAATGATTCTGATTAACATTCAGGCTCCTTGAATGTAGGAAAGACTTGAGGAACGTCTCCTGTTATATCCACATGTATATTTTTTAATGCTATTTTATTTCTATTTGAGACAGTTACATTTTGGATTGTTTATTTCTTTACATTTTTCCAATCTACAATGCCTTGTCTTTTTATGCTGCTGCGACGCAACAATTTCCCAAATTGGGATCAATAAAGTATCTTCTTATCTTATCTTAAACAGTTTAGTGCTGTCCTTCTGTTTAGAGTCAGTTTCGTGTTTCATCGAATTGGACCTGATCCTCTTTGGATATCTATCTTGTAAAGATCATCAATGATCACAATACATTTCCTAAACGTCACCTTCTGTACCTCACACAGACCTGTCAACTAAAATCTTTACCCTCACGTTAACCAGGACGTCATCTCTTTTCTCTGAACCTTTAAGGCCCTGACACACCAGGCCGAAATCGGCCGTTTTCGTTAGTCGGACGACGAAGCGTGTCCTGTCGCCCAAACTCAATTTGGTGTGTCCCGCACCGTCGGCCGTGACACGCCTTATTTGGCCTTTCATGGCCGACGCACGGCCACAGGCAGTCGGACAAAGAAATCACTCTGATTGGCTGTTCAGCTAGCGAATCAGTGCATGAGAAGCGAAACGGTTGCTTGAGAATGTCATCCACAAGCAACACTCCAATGGCTGATAGCTCCAGTACCGCACGAAACATGTTTTCGATAGACGAGAGTGAAAATGGAACGCACACGCTATTTGTTGTTTGTTTATATCACGCAGTCTGTTCTTCTTCTCTGTCTTCCGGTTGTTGCCTCTTTTGAATGACGAATACACACTACCGCCGCCTGCTGGTAAGGAGAGTTATTGCCTCTCACGCATGGGCAGTTCGTACGTGCTCGGCTGAAGTCTTTGCGGTGTGTTCCAGTGAGACACATGGCCAAGACGCAGGAGAACACGCCGACGCAGCAGTCGGCTTCGGCGAGTTCTCTGGTGACTGCTTGGTGTGTCAGGGCCTTTAAACGACTCTAAAGGGGCCTACACACCAAACTGACACCACAGAACACGTCCCGACGGAACACGATTGTTGTGTCGCCTCACGTCTCCTGCGTCTCGGCCATAGACTGTATATATAAATGGACGTAGTGTCCGTGACGTCACCCATAGGATTCTGCAGAGTTGACGAGAAGCCCTTAGTAGGCGGAGTCGGCCACTAACGGCTCGACTGTGACGTCAGAGTCTAATCCCGCCTGCTCCAAATAAGGACAAAGAGGCGGGACCTGCTGCCTCCGAACTGGAAGTAAACAGAGCTAGCTCAGGCTAAGAAGCTAAGCTAACATGAAATACATGCATACCAAGTTACTGCTAACAGTGTAGTTCCCCTATATAAACGTTACATTCATAATCAAATGAGACAATCTGCAAGAGAATTAGCTATATTTTGTTATTCTTAATGCTTGTCATTCACACGTTAAGAAAATAAGTACCGATACATAGCAGAACAATTGTGGCGATGTTCAGCTTAATAAGCCTTGTTCAACATGATTTATTTAGCTAATACTACAGCAGGCGAACCAAGTCTGCGTTTCGCTGCATTCCTTGATCTCCAGTTATAACGACGGACTCCACCGCCCGGACCTAACGGAGCCGCAATGGGCTAGCTCCGGGACGCCGGCTGGAGCTAGCCCCCTGCGGCTCCGTTAGCTCCGGCGGCCACTACTGGGATAATTGGGTCCCCTATTAACATTTGCTCCCGTTTAGCATTATGGGCGTCATAGCCATAGACTATAAAAGTCTTACCCAAGGCTGAATCATAAACTAAAATGTATATGTATGCATAAAGGGTTACGTCCTTAGCTGGCTAATAAGTAACAAGCTAAGCTACCAAGCACACAAACACCTGCGAACGGGGTTAACATGTATAATATTATCATTTTAGACTTCTTGGAAGTTCTGTTAGTACATTCAAGCGCACAGCACGACATTTTAATTGTCTGGTATTTGTAACAATATTCCCTAAAAGGCACAATCACCACGAACACGGCTAAAGCTAAAGGGTCAAGTACAGTACTATGACTAACTAACGTTGTAGCCTAGCAGAGTGGACAAGTTGCTGTTAGCTGTCAGTGAGGAATGCACGTGTCCATCAAAGTGACCACGCCCTAATTTATGCAAAAACGTTAAGACCTAATATAAATAAAAGGGTCGTGTTAGAAAATAATTCACTCACAGATTCATAATCATGAAGGTGGAATCTAACTATATCGATAATAAAATGTATGGAGCCAGGGGTAGAAACATGTTTTTTTCTGCTGTAAAGTTGGGCATTTTAACATGGGGGTCTATGGAAATTGCTCCTTTCTGCAGCCAGTCCCTAGTGGCCCATGTATGAACTGCAGTGTGTGGCACTTCCGTATTGGCGTCCCGGCTATTCCCCAGAGTTTGCCGCTTGGTCTCGGCCAACAGTCGCACTGGAACACACCGCAAAGACTTCAGCCGACGGCCAATTGGCACGTACGAACTGCGCATGCGTGTGTGGCAATAACTCTCCTTACCAGCAGACGGCGGTAGTGTGTATTCGTCGTTCGAAAGACTCAACAACCGGAAGACAGACTGCGTGATACACTGATTCGCTAAGCTGAATAGCCAATCAGAGTGATTTCTTTAGCTGACAGCCTACCAATTCAATGTCGAATCGGCGGCCGAAGGTGTCGGCACGGCCGAAAAGACACGACGGGGCGGGACACACCAATCTGAGTAGGGCGACACGACGCTCATCGACATCTATCGACGGCCAAAATCGGCTTGGTGTGTAAGGGACATAAGGATCACTGGCAGTGAACGTAGGGGATTACTTTAGTCGTTGTTATTGTTTGTTTGTGTTTTTCTTGTTGTTGTTTTTTCTTTTTTACATACAATCAGCACAGACCAATGGCTCATTTGTATTGGCATATATTATGTTTACCATTACTATATGACAAACACTGCTTATGCATTGTCGAAACTAAATAAAAATATTTTTGATTTGGAAAAAGAAAATTCAAAAACCTTGAATCTTTGGAATCAGAGTGGGGGTGCCTTGCTACATGCTATGAGTCAGTTGTTTGTTACCCTGTGGCGGCTAAGTTCAGCTGAGGTTCTGAGCAGTTGGAGCTGAGGCTGCTGTTGGTCCTCTGTGGGGGGGGCAGGGTGCGCTGGATCCAGCGGTCGGGGTACCTCATCACCAGCCGGCTGCCCCCCATCTCCACCCCCTGAACGGGAGGAAACAGACCGTTAGGACACAGACACATCACCATGATGAGTGTGTCCTTCTGAAGAAGAGCCTTCTCTCACCTGCAGCTTCTCCAGAGCTCTGGTGGCCATGTTGGCATTCTTGAAGTTAACGAAGGCACAGAAACGCTCGTGAAGAACTCGGATGCTCTCTACCTCTCCAAACCTGTCACCATGCAAAGAGAGCATCAAACCTATTACTATTGCTACTACTACTACTCCTATTATTACTACTACTACTCCTCCTACTCCTATTATTACTACTACTACTCCTCCTCCTACTCCTATTATTATTACTACTACTACTCCTCCTACTCCTATTATTACTACTACTACTCCTCCTCCTACTCCTATTATTACTACTACTACTACTCCTCCTACTCCTATTATTATTACTACTACTACTCCTCCTACTCCTATTATTACTACTACTACTCCTCCTCCTACTCCTATTATTATTACTACTACTACTCCTCCTACTCCTATTATTACTACTACTACTACTCCTCCTACTCCTATTATTACTACTACTACTACTCCTCCTACTCCTATTATTACTACTACTACTCCTCCTACTCCTATTATTACTAGTACTACTACTACTACTCCTCCTACTCCTATTATTATTACTACTACTACTACTCCTCCTACTCCTATTATTACTACTACTACTACTACTCCTCCTACTCCTATTATTACTACTACTACTACTACTCCTCCTACTCCTATTATTACTACTACTACTACTACTCCTCCTACTCCTATTATTACTACTACTACTCCTCCTACTCCTATTATTACTACTACTACTACTCCTCCTACTCCTATTATTACTACTACTACTACTCCTCCTACTCCTATTATTACTACTACTACTACTCCTCCTACTCCTATTATTACTAGTACTACTACTACTACTCCTACTCCTATTATTACTAGTACTACTACTACTCCTCCTACTCCTATTATTACTACTACTACTCCTCCTACTCCTATTATTACTACTACTACTACTACTCCTCCTACTCCTATTATTACTACTACTACTACTACTCCTCCTACTCCTATTATTACTACTACTACTACTCCTCCTACTCCTATTATTACTACTACTACTACTCCTCCTACTCCTATTATTACTACTACTACTCCTCCTACTCCTATTATTACTAGTACTACTACTACTCCTCCTACTCCTATTATTATTACTACTACTACTACTCCTCCTACTCCTATTATTACTACTACTACTACTACTCCTCCTACTCCTATTATTACTACTACTCCTCCTACTCCTATTATTACTACTACTACTACTCCTCCTACTCCTATTATTACTACTACTACTACTACTCCTCCTACTCCTATTATTACTACTACTACTACTACTCCTCCTACTCCTATTATTACTACTACTACTACTCCACCTACTCCTATTATTACTACTACTACTACTACTCCTCCTACTCCTATTATTACTACTACTACTACTACTCCTCCTACTCCTATTATTACTACTACTCCACCTACTCCTATTATTACTACTACTACTACTCCACCTACTCCTATTATTACTACTACTACTACTCCTCCTACTCCTATTATTACTACTACTACTACTACTACTACTACTAGTACTACTCCCACTACTACTATTAAATACAGCTCTATCTTCCCTAGTGACTGTACAGCTGTGATGCATCATTCAGATGTCCTTTGTTCTGATTATTAAGATGTACTGTTTCTGAAACACAGAGTATGAAAACAGTTGGGAGTAGAAACATTGGTATCTGCATCTACTGCTGCTCTTACAGTTTGTGCTATTTTACCATTAATGAAACATGAGTACATGAGTCACGCATGTTAGTGTAGCTGAACTGATTTAACTAGATAGCACTGTTTTTCAAAAGAAAAGTGTGCATAATAAAAACAATTGATTACTATTATTATTACTTTAGTTGACTGAATGTTGTTCAATAGTCCTAAAAGCTGAATTCCTTCATTTGCACAGTGTTTTTACATTTTGAAGAGATCCAAGAGGTCTTTCTCAGTTACTTCCACCGTAACGTTCCCGACCCACAGAGAGTGACAGCTCCTGGAGGGAAGGGAAGACAGCAGAGAGAACAGGACGTTAAACAGAGAGGATAATATGAGACAAGTTCAAAATACATAGTTTTTTATTTTCAAAATGCCATGTTATACTAAAAGATTATAGATGCTATATATATGTCCTTTTAACAGAAAGCCACACAACATACCCACTCTGGTCCTGCTGTGATTGTTGCTTCAGAGCTGAATTTAAGAGAAACAGGAAGTAGAAATCACGTAATTATTCATCAAGACTATGCAACAAAAACATTTCTTTAAGAGTTCATGGTAATTCAGGGTGGGACATTTAAAAAGACATTATTATTTTGTGGTTAAAGTAAATAACTTAAAGTCTTGATGTCACTACGTATGTACTGTCAATGTGTTCCTGCTATTTCTGTCTGATATATAGACTTCTTACACTATTTTTATTTGTATTATATAAAAATATATGTTGCATCGTTGGAGGAGCTTCATTGCCATATCTACACTGTAGTTTATGTGCATATAACAATAAAACCTTTGAATCTTGAGTCTTTGATTATTAAATCTTGATATGAGTGAAACAGAGCAATGCTGCCCAGGTGTGGACAGATGTGGTACTGCAGCTCTTACTCTGGGCCTCAGGTGAGGTGGTGACGGCCTGAACTGTGGTGAACTTCTCCAGCAGCTCTTTACTCTGATCTTCCTCAAAACCCAACTCCTAGAGTAAAAAAATCAAATAATACATTGAAATCTCAAATTGTCAGTGCATTGAAGTTTTCTCATGTTGTCAAATGACCTGAAAAAAGATACAACATTTGGACAAGGATAACACTCAGCTCTCACCAATTGGTAATGTAACCGGTTTGAGATTGTGAAAATAAATCAACTCCACGCGAAACACTCAGCAATGGTGCACTAATCTGTAGATCTAAACTAAAAAGCCTGATACTAGTTATCAAAGCTACAAAACAATCTATGCTCTTGACATATTAACAGCCACATGTCATGTTTGCCACAGTAAATGTTGTTTTGATAGTGTTCTTACATCACACATCTCAATACCACACACACAATAAGTACAGGGCTGATTGTTGGGCCTCCTCACCATGAGCTGCAGGATTCGACAGGTGAACAGTTTACTGGAAGCTTCCTTGCAGTTCTGATCCAACTTCAACACCTGCTCCATGGCCACCTCTGCCTCAATGTACCTCTGCAAACACACATATACACACATCAGCGTCTAGAAATGTGACAAGACAAACGACATACACCACATCGTAAAGGATTACAGTGTGCTGTATTTATACCCAGGTTTGTTTATAAAAGAAAAATGTAAGGGTCACTCAGACCTAAATGTCTTATCTGCCAATGTAAACAAAAGCGAAATATAATGGGTTTATCTTTGCCATGATTCAAATGATGTCCAAAATGTATTCGGTTTTTACGACAACCAGGAGAGTAGTTTTGATACTGCTGACAAACAAGACAATGAAACAAACAAAAACAAAACCTCCTTGGACGAGGTAATAAAATACAATTTAGGTCCAAATGCTAAATCACAGAAATTCAATTTTAAGTTTTTTGTTGAAACTTATATGTGTGTTAAACAGCAGGTGCTGACCTTTAACCCCATCAGAGCACACCCCTTACGGAAGTACCCCTTCGGCCAATCAGGAGCCAGCTGAATGGACCTCCAAGCGTCTGAGAGGGCGGAGGAGAACTCCTCCTGACACCAGTAACAGTACGAGCGGTTTCCATAGAACCTGAGCCAGATACAGACAGACAGGGGAGATGTTTGTTAAAAGCAAAGTGAATCTGAAGGGGACAGAGGACAGAGACGTGATAGGGTTAGTGTGTTTGAGTTCAAAGGTCAGACCTGTGGTCGTTGGGGTCACAGTAGATGGCTTCTGTAAACATGTCCACCGCCCGGCTGTACAGAGCCTGCCCGAACATCTGGATGCCCTGCACTGGAGAGAGTACACACAGGTACACATTTACACTCTAACCCAGGGGGGTCAAACTGAAACACACAGTGGGCCAAAATTAAGAAATGGGTACTAGTGGAGGGCCGGACTGGTTCAATGTTTATTGCAGAACGTATTGAAATGAACTTATTGCACATATTAAACCTGGAACTAACAAAGCTTCAATGATTGCCTATAAAAACAACATTAAACATTAAATAATCAGTTGCATTCATTTCTTATGGCTCTATCTGCAGCTTCATTTCTTATGATTACATTTTCCCACAGAACAACAACAGCTTCAACAAAACTATTCCCCTCAAAGAGAAAACCAAACATGCCCTGTTGTCCTGAGAGAGAAAGTGCAGAAGGAAACATCCATTGAACTCAGTGAGCTGCTCTGAGTTGGTCCCCAGGCCTTGAGTTTGACACATGTGCTAAACTATGAGGGACTTTCACTGGCATCATATATTTCCTCACCAACGTGTTTCTACCCAGGAAATATTCTCCAATTAATTTCATAGAATCATTTGCAAAGTCATTTTTAGTATGCAGGACACAGTTTTTGAATATAAACACTTTGAAACCTCTAGAATGTATTTGTTTTCCCAGCACACAAATACAATATGTTACTACGTTATGCTTTCTTGACTTATTTCCACTCTATGATTTTACTAAACATAATTCTACACATTTTAAGGGGGAATGCAAAATGGGATGAGGTATTAAATGTGCAATATATTGGGTAAGGAATTTACCTCAACATTTTGATGATGTGAATCTTCTCCACGAGAGTTACAGTATGAAGAGAACAGATACACAGTGTGTGTGAGGGATAGTAAGAACATGGGTTAACCTGTCAGAGACTCCCCCTTCCTCTTCATTTCTTCTGTGCTCTCCACCTGCAATTACAACACACAGTTTCGTCTCATATTGTATATTTTGCTGGTTTAGATCGATTTATACATCGACAGCAACAACTAACATCAGACAAATAAATAAAATATGCTGAAGAATAACATTTGACATAATACCCCCAAAACAGAGGGAAGAAAGGGTGGATAAATGGCCTCTTAACAGATGTGTGTGTGTGTGTGTGTGTGTGTGTGTGTGTGTGTGTGTGTGTGTGTGTGTGTGTGTGTGTGTGTGTGTGTGTGTGTGCACCTGGATGCTCCTCGCCTCGTTCTCCTTGTTCTCTCTGGAGATGGTTCTGCTCTTCAGAGTTTTCAGTTTGATGTGGCTCGCAGCGTTGGCCACGAACGCACTGCTGGCGTCCCACTCTGGCTCCTGAGAGAACAGGAAGTAACACAGTGAAGTTTGGTTTATCCACACAGGTCCACGATAACTACATCATAATATTTTTGCTGACCTCACTATTGCTCGTTGTGTTTACCTGCGTGTTTGTTTACCAACATTTCAGCAAACATGATGCCAGAAGAAGAAGGGTTTCATAGAGCCATAGAGACATTTCATTTATTGTTTTGAATGTGTGTTTTTATAAATGTATTTAGGATTTTATTATACTTTCTGCACTTTCCATTGTGAAAAGTGCATTGTTGTTTATAAGGGTGAACTTCCTAACTATATAAGTGACACAAAATGAGGAGTTCTTTCATAATATTTGACCATGAAAGAATATCTCGTTAACAACCAAACTGATCTATCATCATCTTAATCCACTGTTGCCTTGGTTCTCAGTAAACATTTCAGACTCGACACAAGACTCGTGTGAAAGGCGTTGGCTATCATTCCTAAACATGACTGAATCCTACTAAGAATTTAGATTTGCTCAATGCTCAGTAAGGGTGTGTTCATACAGTGTGTAGAAATGTATAAAAGCTCTGCAGTGTTAGCTTATCTTGTTTGGACAGTCAAGTAAGTCAAATGTATTTATGAAGCGCTTTTCCCAGACATAGTCACAGAGTGCTCGACAAAGCATGAAAACATCATACGAATCATAACAAATGAAATGACCACACGTGTTAAAGGTGGGGTAGGTAATTCACGCCAGAAACTTTTTGTTATATTCCATGGAATGCTCTTAACATCCCGATAGCAATGAATACATGAAATGCTTTGACAATAAATACATACAAATATTTCATCTGTGGAAGCCGTGGCGCTGTAAAAAGCACGACCAATTATTTGCCTTCGGCCCGCGGCACATAACTGGATGGCCTACCTGCCTGTCAGCCTTCCATCTCGTGCACAAACTTATCTCGTGCCCTCATTGGTCATGTGCGCGTTCGTGTGTGTTGGAGGAGGGGCTCTGTAAGGAAGTGGCAGATTTTTTTCGGTTGTGTATTTTCAAATTCTAGCGCACTCGAGCTGCTTTCTCCATTCTTTCTTACCCTACCTTTAAGAAGTGCTAAAAACACAATAAAAACATAGAATAAAAGCACACAAGTTACCCAAACAGGAATGTCTTTAGATGACATTTGAACCCTGGCTGAACACTTTGCAGGAGTATCTCTGTTGTTTCACAGGCCTTGCTCACTACTTAATTATGTCTTGTATTTTTAAGGAATTGATTATATAATAAGCTCCCCCTCACCTCCTCTGAGGTCCGGTGGGGCAGCTGGCTGAGGCTCCTCCCCCCCGCTGTCTCGAGAGCAGGGATTGGCTCGGAGTGGCTTTTGTTTCTGGGGCGTACGGCGGTCCATTTCTCCTCCTCCTGTTTCAATTCCTCCTCGCTGTCACTATCTGACCCCGCGCCAGCCGCTTCCTCTTCCTGTTCAAAAGGAGAAGCATTGCTGCAAAGTCATCCCAGAAGGAGAAGTCCGGGGTTGATAGTGGTGTTATGTAACAACATGGGCAAAAGCTAGAGCATGAACATTGGGTTTTCAAAAGAGAGGGTTTGGAAATGCATTTCAAGTAACAAGCAGAGGAGTGAGTGATTTATTGTTAGTAAAATGTACTTAGACACCTGTTGGAAGAAACCCCTGTTGGATGTGTAAGAATGTTTTGATATATTTGTTTTTAATTATTATTTCTCTTGCCTATTTTACCTCCTTTTATTCTTTGAAGTCTTATGTACATATTCTGTTCCATTTAAAGGTCCCATGTCATGCTTTTCCGGTTATTACCCGTCCTCTGCAGAGTCACAAACCCTCAAAGTACACCCTGTAGGGCAGGGGTGCCCAACCTTTTTTGAACCGAGAGCTACTTTTAAAGTTGCCAGTCTGCCGCGATCTACCAGTCCAAATAGAGAGGCGTAGCCATTACTGACAGCCTACTACCAGGTAAATACACACTTCTACTTGTATAAAACTGACCTTTGTACGATGAATACTTCATAAAATACTGCAGATCCTTTATCTTACCTCTTTCTAATCTACACACATACAAGTATTTAACTGAAGTTACACAACAGTGTTGTTGATACAGAGTTGGAGTTTATTCACACGTCACTACAGTGGGTAATGTTTTCAAGAAACATTGAACAGTGCTACCACATATGACACAGGAAAAAAGAAAAGACTCTGAACCCTTTCTTTGCCATTATATAACAATAGTTTTGCTACAAAAGTATAAATGAGGCTTACTAATAAGACAACTCAGATCTGAAGCTACACAGGAATCTGCTGCCAAAGTGCAATAAAAAAGACAAAATGAATAGAATCAAACCCTTTTTTTGTTGCATTTTAGTAGAGTATAAAAATAAATAGGATGCAAGCAACACTAGTTTCTTAACCTGAATTGATAATAGACTATAATCAATTTAAGTTTACATTCTTATACCATTTTGTACAATAATGATAATGAATAAATTCAGACAAACTAAAACTTACAGCTGATTAATAACGGTATCTAACTTGAGATTTTATTATATCAAAAACCTGTTGAAATGCTACTGTTATTTTTACAGTCCCCCAAAAGCGTGTCGGCAGCCTCCAGGAATGCTTCTTACACAACTTCGCCGTCTTTGAAAGACTTCATGTGTTTCGCAAGAACGTGACTGACACGATAAGATGCTCTGGTAGCAGCCTTGCTCTTGTTGTTGGGCCTGGTGAAAATGGACTGCTGTGCATTTAGCTGTCCTTTCAGGCCCCTCCCCTTTTGGGAGCGTAGGGCAGAATTAGGAGGGAATTCCGTCTCGTAGCGTTTGTGCACTGTTTTGAAATGCCGCTCCTAAATTACCCTTCTTCGATAAAGCCACGCTCGCATTGCAGATGAGACAGATGGACTTTGAATTGGAATATACAAAAATAATCATCCTCCCACTCGGAGTGAAAATTATATATTTTGGGCTTTTTTGCTTCTGCCATAATTGCGGTCTTGTGTGTGTGCGGACTGTCACTCCTGTTGACGGTTGACACGGTTGACACGGACAACGTCAGCGAAATAGCCACGCCCCGACACATGGGGTCATGCCAACCAATCACAAAGCTTTGATGCGTTCAAGTGCATTATTCTGGCACAGGAAGATTATGTTATAGGACATTAACGATAAAACAGAATATGGTTGTTCTATTTTTAGACACATCTCGCGATCGACTGGGAATCTCCCCGCGATCGACCGGTCGATCGCGATCGACTGGTTGGGCACCCCTGCTGTAGGGTGTAAAACTCTAACACAGAAAAGACCTGTCTATGCTGCCCCAGAACGCCTCGTTGGAGATTTCTCTTTTTCTTCCTGGGTCCAGTGACGTATTTGGGTATAGTGACTTAACGTAACGTCCGCGGAGTCTCACACACACACACACTCAATCTTTTCTCAGCTCCGCCTGAGACGGCGGGACGCGGCGAGGCTGTGAGTCACATCAACTCCCAGCCAGGCTGCGGGTGTGTGTGTGCTCGGGCTGGGTTTCGCTGTGTCTCGGGGGCAGGAGCTCCCACAAGCCGTTTAGGACAGAGAGTGAATACACATACTATACAGAGATGCTGTATGAGAAACCAATATGAGTTTGGAACAGTGAACAATGTAAATCTATTCTAGTAGACCTCCACAATGGAATTATAATTAGTAGAAATGGCCATGACATGGGACCTTTAAAGTTTGACATGTCCTGAATTTCTTGTTTTCTGTTTATCTTGTGTTGTTGAACACTTGGAGCTGCACCTTGTGTATGAAAAGTGCTATACCAACATGTCTTTATTACAAAGTAACTTCATGTTGCATTTGGTTTTTCAGAAGACACACATTTTTTTTAAATTGACAGGAAGCTTTTTTCACTATATCTTCTGTCAAAGATAGTTAAAAATGCACTGAATTCACACTTTATTTTGAAGAAATATCAGGAAAAACTTGCGTAATTTGTGCAAACTTAATTTGTGAATTGAAAGTATATGCAAGCAGGCATTAATACAGTACACATGCACAGAAGAGAGAGAGTTTGGCAATGCCTTTAAAACATATTTGCATTCAGATTAGTGAGTAATCGTGCGTTTATTGTTAGTGAGATTTACATAATTATATTTCCTAAGAGTCACCTGTTGGTAGAAACACCTGTTGGATGTGTAAGAATGTTTTCATGCTGCATTTGTTTTTACTTCATCTTCTGTTAAAGTCATTTATTAAAAACCTACACTGAATTAACATTTTATTTTGAAGAATTATCAGGAAAAACTTTTTTTCGGCAAACTTAATTTGTGAATGTAACGTATACATAAGCAGACATTCATGCACATGCACAGTCTCTCTCTGTGTGCACTTTATGTTCCCACCTGCTCCGAAGCATCCTCCATCCTGTCGCCTCTCTCCAGCTTCTTGCGTTGTTTCTGCCTCTGAAAGGAGAGCATGGACATGGTGGCTGTGGGATGGTTTAAATAAACATGTATGGACAAAGGTGTGGAAGTCAGGTGTGTCACAAAAGGTGAGAACCGGGTGTGGTGAAATTTTTTGAAGAAAGGGACACACTGTAGCAGCTGTGAAAAAGGAGTGAAGACAGGTGGGTGACATGAGTAAATAAAGGTGTGGTGGTGTAAGAAACATTACAATCAGTTAGTAGAGCAATTAGACATGAATGCAACATATAATTATCATTATATTTTAGGGATGTAACGATATACCGAATATCGCGGTGAATAAACGTCCCAATACCGTTGTGAGCCTGACAAAATCTATTGCGATTTTTTTTTTTAAACACTTTTTTTTGTTTTAAACCTTTATTTAACCAGATGGTCCCATTGAGATCATCGATCTCTTTTGTCATGCCTAAACAGCGACATTTTACACGATAAATACGGGTTTAAATAGCAGCATTTGCCACGGAAGGCGAGTGGCAGCTACAGTAAATCTTCTCTTACTCTGGCATCTTGTGGCAACTCCCGTTGAGCAGCAGCAGATGCCTCGGCAAGTTGTGGCATCGGTGGCATATGCCGGAAGTACTTGCCACAGATACCACAGAGTAGCGGCCTCTGTGGCATATGCCGGAAGTACTTGCCACTGCCTGCAGATGCCACGAAATGCGCTTGCTGTCTCTCCTCGCGGGAGCGCACACAGCGTAAAGCAAAACCTCCCAGACATGTATTGATCTGTATGGCAAAGTACGGTTTGGAAACTATATCATTTCCTTTTGGAGGGCATGCATAACACGGCATAACACCAGAGCCTCGCTGCGGGGAAACGTTGGCGCTGTTCCGAGTTTGTTCTAATCTGTCAAAATGACAGACTGCTTTCAGATTTTTCCGTCATTGATAAATAAAATATTCGGTTAACGCGACCACTGCTGACCCAGCAACATCAGTACCAAGCGAGAGGGTTTTTTCCAGAGCAGGGGATATTGTAAATGCCCAAACATCCCAGCTTATAAATACCTGGAAATGTGGACATTCTCATATTCCTAAAAACCTGTCTGATGATGAGTGAGTGACTAGTGAGTTTGAGTTGAGTTACTTGAAAAACTAAAGTGAAACTTGATTTATTTTATTGCAGGGTCTGATTATTAAATGTCCTTGTTTATTTGTGAGATGCAGTGGCACAAAGAAAATGCCTACTTTGTTTGGTAGTACTATAAGTACAAAAACACTTTTCTTGTTCCAGTCTGTTACTGTCACTTTGTTTTTGACACTTTAAAATACTGCTATCCTACTAAAATGCTGTACAAATCAGATTTATTATTTAATAAAGAAACATTTTCCGAGTAAAAAAAAAGTTTATTGAAAAAAAAAAAATTGAATTATTATTTTTTTCTTTAATATTCAATATCGCGATAAATACCGTACCGTGGACTTGTTATCGCGATATTATCGTACCGTGAGTTTTTGGTATCGTTACATCCCTATTATATTTCCATTGTGTTACTTGTTTTGTACGTGTTTATTATAGAGCAATCAGCCCTGAATGCTTTGCGTGATCAAAGTAGCAGCAAAACAATGGTGTTGTTGGAGATGTGTTACTGTATTTAATTGACGATGAATCGCACTATTACTTCAAATATCCCTTTCCTTTGAATACAAATTATACAGGATATATCTATCCGTCTATCTATCTATCTATCCATCTATCTATCTATCTATCTATCTGTCTATCTATCCATCTATCTCTCTATCTGTCCATCTATCTATCTATCTATTGTACACACTTTTTTGAATCTTCAGCAGCCAAGTGTTAAGTTAGACTTGAAGTGTTTGGTCGTGTCAGTCGTGTTTATTTCTCGTCACTCACTTTCCTTTTAGCTTTCCTCCTCTCGGCTCTCCTTCTGGTTTTCTCCTCATCATCCAAACCTTCCTCACTGCTCAGCATCTGTTTGAGAAATAGTTTCACAGACCGGGGAAAGTCAGCATAGCTGCCAGTGACTTTTAAACTGTTCCACACAAAACGATTTAGCTTACAGGGATAATTCAAAGAGATAGAAGAACGTTTTAGAGACAAAATATATTGGAGATTTTTTTTTATGGCATCAAATGTTTTTTTTTTTCATTCAACATTTTGCGACCTTTACAAACTCTTTGCAAAAGAAAAGAAATAAGTCCAATATAGTATTTTTTTGTTTTAATAACAGTGATCGTTCAGCCTACCTGTGATGAGCCTTGGTCTGTTCTTCTGTCTTTCAGGTCAGAAGCTCCATTCTGGACCTCCATATTCTCCTCACATGGCCCTCCTACACACAAACACACACATACCATCTATACATCACTTCAGGGGACATTACATTGACAAGCATTTCCTGGAGACTTATCCTAGCCTTAACCATAACCAACACATGCCTAACCCTTACCCTTACCCTAAACAAGTCTTCACCCTAAAGTTCATGATTCCCCTCATGGGGACCTCCATTTTGTCCCCATGAGGGAGGCGAGTCCCCACACGTGACTGTGTAAACAGATGTAGGTCCCCACAAGTATAGTAATGCTAGGACACACACACACACTAGGGCTACTCAATTAATCGTATTTTAATCGCAATTACGATATTGGCTTGCAACGATTATGAAAACATAATCGAAATAAAACGATTATTTATTTTATTTTAATTTGTTGTTATAATTTTTTTTTTATTGGTTTTTCAGTTGAATTATACTTAAAGTTCAGGGTAATCAACTGTTAAAAACATACTGTTTAAAAAAAATGTTTTCAATAAATGGATGTTTTCAAAGAAAATGGATAATCGTTTTTTAATAATCGTGATATCAATTATTGACCCAAATAATCGAGATTATGATTGTTGCCATAATCGAGCACACACACGCTTTATAATTGTGATTTGCTGCATGGGATGAAACACATGGTATAAAATGGAAAGATACACCTTGTTTTTATTCGAAATGCGTTGGTGTGCGTGTGTGTATTGAGTATTACATTTCCTATGCAAAGCTACACAGGTGAACTTGTGGCAGCTTGTGATTGGACGATGCTCACAGAGAGGGAGAGTGTGAACTTCATCTCAGTGTGCTCGTTTCCCCCTCGTATTTTTAAAGAATGCAAATGTTCAGATTGTTGTGCAGCTGTAGTGAAACAAGTTAACTTAAATAAAAGCCTGCTTATTCAAATCATGCAAACAAATACTGACTTTTAAACAAATATCATCCAGATGGTTCATAATTTATCATAGATAAAGTCAGGGTAATAATAGGTACGAGTACTTTAAGATAACACGTTTATTCAGCTAATCTGCAGCAAATATGAGCTGTAGCTGTTTTAATGCTGTAATTTCACTTAAATCTGAGGTCAGTCGATAAGGAATATATTGAAAGATATAGTCATTGTTCAGTGATTACTCATTCCAAGTTAAATTCTATAAGCAAACTATAATGGCAAGTTTGAAAAGTAAAAAAAGTCATACATCATCGAATATCAAAATAGACTCATAAGTCAGACCAAACTATTTTATGTTGCCTGTTAACTAAAGCACCAGCAGGCGTAAGAGTTAGAGGGAAACCTCCTCCCTCCCTTTATAGTAAACTAAGAGGTCTCCATGCCAAAAATATCCGCGGGCGCCTGGACAGAAATAGCGCTCAGGTACGCAGAGGCCCTCTACAAATATTTCACCCTCGTATTCAAATATCAACTGAACCAAGTTATCCAAAAGAGATTCAGTCTAAAAATAAACATTTACAGACCAGCCTTTGGTGAAACCCAGATCCATTAGCACAAATTGAATGGTGGTAAATGTTCACTCCGCTGATGATACTCTCTCTGCAGAAACAGATCAGTGACCATGAACTCCCAGCAGCAGAAAGACAAACAACAGCTGTGCCGGGAGTCTTTACTTTCGTGTTATTATAATAATAGTAGTATTTCAGACGCCGCCGTCTATTTACATCAGTCCTCAGTGAACAAGCAGGAGGACGACTTCAGAGGCTGCAGGCAGGATTAACAAAAAGCTTAGACTGATGAATATCAACGAGAAAATAAATAGACATAAGATATTTTTGTAAAATTAAAGTGTCACAGGAGAATTAATGTATATATTGGTCCATTAAGGTTTGAGGCAACCACAGAAAGTAGTTTGCATTGCGATGCATTTACACCTGTCGTCATTACATAGTTGGCCCAATTTAAAGCGCTGACAAGTATATTCTTCACCTGTAATATGTCCAGCTCCAGTGTCAGTTTCTAATAACAGTGAATACAGCTAGAATATACAATCAATCTATTATGGTTTACTACAGACAGTCCAGATGAACACATTAAAGAAGAATGGGTGGAAGTGGTAACGTTTTTTGACCCCAAGCCCTTTCGGTTATTGTTGGAATAAACCACTAACACTTTCTGTAGATTTTTTAATAGAGGATGTTTATATTGATCCTTTATATGTGTAAACTGCCCACCACGATTGCACGATCTCCACATTTGTTTGGAAGGACAGTGGCTTTTTTACTTACATTTGTTTTACTAAAATGCCACTTACACTTAGGAGGAGATAGTATCAGAAATTCTTCAGATCTGACATCCAATAATATAAAGATTGACCATGTCATTCCGAGGTTGATGAAAACATAACATGTTATGGGCCCAATGGACTGTAAGAAAACATCCCAAAGACTTAGGAAAAAGAAATAGATCCCAAAGTTCTTTCCAGGACAATAAAGACAGGAACGTTTGAGAACAATACCCACATTTAAAATGAAGCACATTGTATCAGATATTATTAAGATGTACATTTCCATGATGGACACAATCTTGTCAGGTACTGAGTTTCCCAAACTTTACCAGGAAGAACAAAAGAGCCTCTATCTCCAATTTGCTCCAAAAGGAACTGAAAAGGCCATAACTTCCTTATAATCTGTCTAACCACAGAGATAGTTTACCAGCGTTTCCGCCAGGGGGGCGTCTTGCCGTCATTTGACGCCCTTATTCAGCTCGGAACGCCCTGAACTCGAGCCGAGGACGTCCACATTTTTTTTTAGAATTCGAGAGAAGATCGAGAGTTTTTATCGCTTGAAATGACGAAAAGGAAAAAGGACAAGGACATCCCTCTGTTGGAGGGGCAAAGGAGTCTGGTGGGATTCTTTTCGGAGTATTGAAGATCGTTTCCCCGACATCGGCGGTGCCTGCCACAGGACAAAATGGAACGTGCGCGATTTGGACACGATGAGCGTGGGGGGGGGGGGGGGGGGTGCTAGTGGAGCACGCGAGTGAACTGCGAGCGCCAGAGCATCGCCGCGGCGAAACTGGCTCTGTGGTAAACTGTGGTAACATGAAGAGCTCCATTTAGAAAACACGCATTTTAAAAGGGTTTTTCGCCTGCCGTCTGTCTGCAGACTTGTCAAAGCATTAATTCATGGTTTTTACTAACCGGTATCAGTATGTTGTTACTTCGGCATCATTTTGAAACGTGTATTACAATTAAATCACGGTCAAATATGTTCATCTTGTTGTAGTTGTAGTTGTAGCCCCCTTGCCAGCGATTCTCTCTCTAGTTTAGCATACTCAGCCTGTTCCTGGCCCTAGAACCACGATTTTATGGGGCCAGAAAAACTGTGAATTAGGACCCGCTAGCCGGTACTAGGCCAAGTGGAAACGCAACCAAAAACGGGCCCCGCACGGCTCGGCACGCTTAAAGCGAGCTACCCGCTGCAGTGGAAACGCGCCATAAGAGAGCCGAGCCAAATGATCCGGCTCACTAACGTAAAGAGATAGTATCTATAAAATTCAATTAGAGTAAGAGTTTTATGATCAGCTGTTGATTCCTCTTCTTTTGTACGTTATTAGTCTCGCATTTAAAACTCAAAGCCTCCTATTCCCTCTGGCTGTAATGACTTTGGTTCCTAAAAGGAAAGCAGTCCCGATACATTGGTTTTCCTTTTCGGCCCATTTCTGGATTCAGACTATTAGTTGATCTCTCAAGCTCTGACAACTAAGCCAAACCCTTTCCAAACTGATAAAAAGACAACAGACGAGCCTCAATTTGAAACAATCCTCTGCCAGTAATCTGTGCCGGCTCTTTAATATCATCCACTTGGCGGGCAGGGTTGTTACTCTCGATGCTGAGAAGGTTTTTGACAGTCTCAAGTGGTCTTATCTGTTCAGGGGTCTTGGCTAAGTTTGGATCTGGCCGCTACTTTTATCAATTAGGTCAACATGCTAAAAAAACTCAAGCTAGAATGATCCCTTATTTGCACAAGTCAAACGTTCCCCTGGTAGGATGTAGCATAGAGGTTTGCAACTTGTTTTAATGAGCATTTCTTTAAATGACAAAAGTGTTTAACTATTCACTTTTATTTCTCAGATGACATTTTGGCCATAGGACCTTCTTCCACATGAAAAAAAAAGCCTACTGTCTATTCGTAAGTCTACTTTCAGTAATCAGAAAATCACTACCAATCTTGATTTGCATTACAAACTCTCTCTCAGAAGGTGATAGTTTGATCCCCTTCCCCTTAGTTCTACATGTTGAGGCAAAAAAGAGTTCCTTCAAAACTCTTAATATACACATTCAAGAATTCCCATGAAAACTCCTGTGTACACGTCCATATATGGGAATATTTTTGAATAACCACCACATGTCGAATGCAACATGTGTAAATCCATTCATCAGAACATGTTGCATTGGTTTTTCTCAAATAATACAGAGGTCGTATGTTTTCAATCAATAACAGATCAAGAGTCCTTGGAGAGAGAATGCTGTTCAGTCTCCAGACAATATTCTTCTCTCTCAAACACAAGATGACGACAGGCGGAGAAAACTCTGTCCAAGAATAGTTCCTCTTCCTTTCAGAAACTTCTGGAATGAACAGAAACTAAATATGTTTGGCATTAAGAGCCACAACACAACCTGAGCCACAGAAAGACTGAAGGCAGATGAAAAGCAGGAATAACTACAGACCGAGGAATATGCTTGTTTTGGATAAACACATATAGCCAATGTCAAATTATAGGTTTGAGACTGAGACAAGTTTCCCATCCACACAACTTAAAAATACTAACAGAAGCCTATAGAATACTTGCTATTGTGTATGGAGATCTTGAGCATGGCGATTTAAATTGTGACGGTGAATATTCTTCAACAGGTGCAACAAAAACACTGAGGGAAGTGAGGGGGGTGTCAAACAATCTGCACACATTCACACGGTCTACAGAGGTGTTATCACGTGGAAAAAACACCTGTGAAGGTTTGAAGGTTTTTCTCCTGATTTTTTATCAGTCTTTTCCCAGAATTATTAGGATTTCAGGCCATAAATGAAGTTAAATGTTGAACGCAGAGCTGCAGACAATCATAAAACCGTTTTAATTGAAATAGTCTGATGTGGATGCATTATGTTGCAATAAAACAATAAATGTATACTCATTTGGAGGTCTACTTAAAATACACAATTTGAAGACATCGATGACCATTTTGAAAGTTCAGATTTGAGGGCAATAGAAATGTGTGATTTGAGAAGCAGGTTTATTGTTGGAGGTTTTAATCTTATCACTATCTTTACACTCTAAGCTTCACCCAAAATAGTTTCATTTACACGTTTTAATACTCAGTCCTTCCCATACACCTAGTCTTAAATTAAGTTATTATATAACAGCAGACTGACATGTTAGCTTGAGTAAAGATTGGAAGAAACTGCAGTTATTTTTTCTGAAATGATGGCATATCAAGGTCGGACTTTAGCTACATGAATGAAGTCTTTGTTTGGATATAATATTTGTCATTGTGCAAACACCAGTAGAAATGCAACAAAAAAAGTCACAGATTTCAACATGTATCTTCCCGGGAAACAATACCAGGATCTCAATTACAAGTTCTCTTCCATGGAACCGTGAGTGGGAGAGGTTACTGTGAAGTGCTTTCAAACTTTCCTTAGCATTATTCATGAGAATTAAAAAGCTAGAGTGATTCTGCAGAGAACATCAACATGCACCGACTGTGTGAGTTAAGTGTGTGTGTGTTTGACACCTCAGTCATCTTAAACCTTTCACTTGTGTGTGAAAATTATAACCATTCACACGGCATCTATTGCACGTCTGTCCGTCCTGGGAGAAGGATCCCTCCTCTGTTGCTCTCCCTGAGGTTTCTCCCATGTTCCCTTTAAACTGTGGGTTTTCTCTGGAAGTTTTTCCTTGTACGATGTGAGGGTCTAAGGACAGAGGGTGTCGTTTTCTCATACTGATATTCTGTACAAACTGTGCTGTTGTATTTGTTGTAAAGTGTCTTTATTGTAAAGTATTTTATTGTATGTACAGCACTTTGGCTCGACTAAAAATCATTTTAAAAATGTGTTATATAAATAAAACTTGATTTGATTAATTCTGTTATTAGAACGTCAAAACTAATGTATCCTCTGTCGTCTGGCCATACTGTAATAGTAGCTCATGTAACATCAGGGTGTAAACAACTCAATTTAAATATCTGAGAGCCCCTGTTGGATGAACGTCTTAAAGTATACTTTGCTGGTCAAGTAAAACCTTTTTAAATCAGGTTGCACCCCCTACAGAAAACCAACATTTGCATACAGACGACATCCTTCTAAATTTTACACATTACTTATTAAGTCTCACTGCAACTGTATCTCTTTCAAAAACTCTCCACTTAAACCCTCACAGCCAAAAATAATCCCCAAGTATCCAGGGGCGGACTGGGACTAAAAATCATGGGTGCTAGTGAATTGTCCGACCGGCCCACTAGGGATGCATACCGGTATCCGGTATTACCGAAATACCGGTTACTGGTGGCTACGGTATACCGTACCGAAATCAGATCCGGTTTCGATACTTTCAAAAAAAAAAAAAAAAAAATTGTTCGTGGCCCGTGATGGCGGGTGTTATAAATTAGATTGCATAATCGTTTCTCATATTTTATGTATTTTTGTTTGTTCAATACTAGAAAGGTAAAAGTCCCACAAATGAACTGTGATGGGATTTGTTTTCTCTCACCAGTGAAGGCAAATGTTGATTTTAAAGATGAGATTTGTTTGTTTGTGCAATGCCGAGATCTCATGACCTTTATTCTATTATTTATTTGTTCTCTAGTCGAATCTCAGGTTTAACATGAATTATAACGGTCTGTTTGCATTGACAAGATGTGCTATTCACGCGGCACACCTGATGGCGGGTGTTATAAAATATATTCCATCATCGGTTTTCTTCATATTTTTAATGTATTTTTCATTGTTTGTTCAGAACTAAAAGGTCCAAGAAGTCCCACAATCGAATTGAATATTCATTTGACATGTTAACTATATCGTAAAGCGCTTCATGGGAGTAATTGTGGGATGATACATTTTCAAAGTATCACGGTATCGTTCAGTGGTATCGGTATCGGTATCGTAAAAAAGTCAACGATATGCATCCCTAGGCCCACTTCAGTAACGGCCCATCGGGATCGTCCCGAACATCCCGATGGTCAGTCCGTCCCCGCAAGTATCCCTGCTGACTATTACAACTCATAATGTTTTCATAATGGGAGATCGGCCCACAACCATTAACAGAATACACCAGGGAACAAATCAGAAACATTAAGTCTGTAATTGGTTGCCAGATTTAGAGTAGCTTTGCTGTCAGATGATGGCTGGTTGAAAGAAACGTCTCTGATGAACATGCACTTGATGTCTTACTGGTTTTCATTCAGTTTAGGTTCATCATATTTTATCAGCAGATGAAACACTATGGAAACTTTCAACTATGAAAGAAACAAAAAACTCTAGTTTCCCTATGCAGCACAAAGATATTTGCATATGAGCTCATACAAAAAACAGCAGTTTATTTTTAGTTCTGCCATACCGTGAGTTTCAAACAAATCAACCAAATTGTATCCGACGTTACAGACAAAGGAATGGATTAGTTTTAACTGCAAAATGTTGAAGTTAATCAAGTACGCTGCTTGATATGAAAACCACCTGTGCTATAATCTTGTTCTCAAGGCATCTAGGCAGGGTGGCCTTGACCGTTCTTTCCCCTCTTTTAAACACACACACACCCATATCAACACACACACACACACACACCCGTATCAACACACACACACACACCCGTATCAACACACACACATAAATCTTTCTTCTGTCAACATCAGTGTCTTTCTGTTTACGCAAGAAGAAATACTAGGGGTGTAACGGTTCACAAACATTTCGGTTCGGTACGTACCTCGGTTTTTTGGTCACGGTTCGGTTCGGTACGTTTTCGGTACAGCAGAATTTTTTTTCACAAAATAAAACATATATATATATTTTTTTTATTATTATTAAACTGTGAATAATGTATTCACTCAAATAAATACAAAATATAATAAAATAAACATTAAGGTGCAGCATTTCGATTAACTGAAATAATCTGTATTTGAACTTTACTGTAGGCTACTAGTACTCACAAAACATAAACTATTAGTTTTGGGTTTTTTATTTTTTATTAAACTGTGAATCTTCACTAAAAAAAATATAAAATAAAATAAACATTAAGGTGCAGCTTTTCGATGAACTGAAATAATCTGTATTTGAACTGTACTGTACTAGTTCCTAAGCAGCCAGTTTGACATTAGGACTTGCTTGTCATTGTATTTTCATGTTTTTTTAAAGAAAGATGAACTTGTCCACACTGAAAGGGCAGATCTGCTGGCACTAACAATGTCTCCTGCTGTGGAGAAAACCCTCGCTAGGGACAGAGGTAGCACAGCCAGGTAGCGCTTTGCTAACATGGCAACATAAGGATATTTGGTGTTTTGTAATAGCTTTGGCTCGGTCTGAACTCTCTGCGAGTGGTGGAGGCTTACATGCTAGTGGAGTTGGGTTTTGCACTTCAGTCTGTTTTCTTTTGGTACCGGTGATATTCACGTTCGGGTGATGCCTTTTCAATGAGTGTGCTAGCTTGATGTATTGCCAGCCGCGTAACCAATTTTAGTTGAACAATGCCGACAAACAGCTTTGGTTCGGTCCCACCTGTCTTTGTCCTTCATCCTTGTACGTAACTGCGAAACCAAAATGTTCTCAAACCGGAGACTTCAATGATGCTGGAGGATTTTCGAGCTCAACTTTATCTGCGTTCGCCATTAATTTTCGACAGTTCCTCAAATTACTGACTACATTTGAACGCATCCCTCTGACCAGCTCTCATAGTATGCCTCTCATCCAATTAAATGACTTGCTCGCTCTATGACGCGTTGAACCCAATGTGAGCAAATTACTCTGAATGCTGCGACGCAGCACCTGAGATTACTTCCAAAAAGTTGTTCACGTTCTCAATTTTTTACGTTTAACGTTATATTCGTTCGGTACACTTCGGTACACACCTGTACCGAACCGAAGGGCCCGTACCGAATAATTTCGGTACGGGTACGTGTACCGTTACACCCCTAAGAAATACTCAATAAGAGTTATGATTGAAATAATGGCTGTTCTCCCACACGTTCTACTTTATTCCAACTGGTTCTCTTTTGCAGTTTTTCTCAAAACAGTTATTAATAAAACACAACACTGACCGTCTGTCTCACAGTCGAGTACAGGAATTAGCCCTGTGAACAGTTGGAAGGTGTTCGGTTTCCCGAGAAGTGACTGGAGATGAGAACCCGCTATGCAAGCACTACAACTGAGACTGTGGTGAAGTGTCAAAAAGGCTTTATTTTGTCCACGACACTGACAAGGAGTTGACGAAGCACACGTAGAGGGAAGACGTGGAGCTGGGCTGATCAGGAGGGGAGGCTGGACGTGGCAGCCAGAGCGGCTGGAGTATGTGGATCACTGAAGAATAAACGAAGAACTGGCGAAGTCTGAAGATGGGAACCAGGGTTTTAAGCAGGTGCAGGTGAGTAGTGGCAATCAGTGAGATGAGCAGCAGCTGAGGAGGTGAGTTGGCGGGAATCGGAATGTAGGTAGCCACGCCCAGCCAGGGAGACAGACACATAGCCAAACAGACAAACAAACTAACACAGACAGGGAAAAAAGAAGGAGGAAGTACTGCAGATCCTCACAGAAGGGGTTTAATGTAAGAAAAAAAGATTACAGAAATGTTGATTTATGGTACCATTTCAGAAAACATAAAAGCTTCTTACTAAGCTTTTACAAATTAGAATCATAAATGTTTGTCTCTGAAGTATCCTGAAGGGATTTCCATAGAGCGTATTTAGCCGGGATGTTAAGCCACCACATCTCATCTTGTGATCAATTTGGTTCCAAGATATTGGCCTTAACAATAGCCACTACTATTCAGGGTTCATACACAGATTTCTGCTCAAACTAAGAAATCATTTTAATGACCCACGAAGGCTGTTTTGCAAAAATATTTTTGGATGCTGCGATAAAATACAATAGTGGCTTGCATCAATAAAACATAGGGTAGTAAATAGGAAAACATAGAAATTATTTGGACAAGTAAAAATGTACTGAAACAAGATATACATTTGTTCAGCTATCAAAGACATTGCATTCTGTTTTGGTTACTATCATATCCCTTGGAGTATTAAAGTACACAATTATTGGCAATGCTGACTGCATTAGGAGAATATTGGATATTTGATTGTTGTGTTAAAATTGTTTTTTTGTGTAGCACTAGCCATATGTACGGAAGAGGATTAGGGCCACATAAAACATTTTTTTTGTGAGGATTTGAAAAAAATATTATTATTTTTTGTTCTGACTTTAATCTCAGAATTCTGACTTTAATCTCAGAATTCTGACTTTAATCTCAGAATTCTGACTTTAATCTCAGAATTCTGACTTTAATCTCAGAATTCTGACTTTTTTCTCAGAACAAAAAAAAAACATTTTATTTGGGAGAAAAAAGTCCGAAATACCGGTAACTGTAGAACCAGCTTCACTGCGATTTACACATTGCAGTAGGCAACAATGGAGGACGTGAGTGAATTTCTGCGCGCCAGAGGGGTCCAAGAGGAAACCATAATAAGTCATTTTACAACCATCTGCAATGTGTAAATCGCAGTGAAGCTGGTTCGACAGTTACCGGTATTTCTGACTTTTTTCTCCCAAATAAAATGGTTTTTTTTTGTTCTGAGAAAAAAGTCAGAATTCTGAGATTAAAGTCAGAATTCTGAGATTAAAGTCAGAATTCTGACTTTTTTCTCAGAACAAAAAAAAAATGTTTTTTTTCAAATCATCACAAAATGTTTTTTTATGTGGCCCTAATCCTCTTCCGTACATATGAATTTACTTCTGTGTGGTTATTTTATTTAACAATTTCTAAATAGATTTTTTCTGCGACTTTTCTGCGATACGTCCCTAATAGTATTAGGATATTTTAGGGTATTTTCTATGATATATTTTCAGTGATATCTTATGAGAAAATAAGTTTCTATGTGTCACAATAAACTTAACAGTTTGCCTTTAAATAAATGTGTCAAAACGTTTGGAAGTGTGTGTCTGGCCGATTGTTTCTCGTTATTTGTAAAGGTTTTGCATCATATCTTACACCATCTGAAAGACTGTTTACTTCCCTTTATAATGGTGTCTTGTGTTGTCAGTGATCTGATCTCATTTACAAGACAAAACATAATTAGATTTCCATTAATAGAAACTATGAAAACAGCATTACCATTGTGGTGGCCTCTGAGTCTCTTTTTCATTAGGAAAATAATTCCAAGGAACAGGAAACACACAGCTAATGAGTGTCTGCGGCGAACACTGAATCGTCTGCCCCTCCTTTCACCAAACAGATCTCACACACACATACTGTACACACACACACACACACACACACAGGCACACTCAAAGACAAAGTCAAATACATGAACAATACCAAATAAAAACACACTTGTGAAAGTATGCAGCCCAAAGTAAAGTCCTCTTCCCTCTGACTCATCCACATTCTTGTTTGCTGACACAATACAGAAACACCACTGTGGTGAGGTCACATTCAAAAGTACACTTCCACTGAAGGCTACATTTACTCGCTTGTTTCTGATTCACTTTACACAATTTCAGGAAGTTAGTTGAGTTAGTAAAGACGAGTTCAGTCAGCACCGCATTAACACCCTCTCAATGTCATGGCAGCACAGTCTGCATATCTTTCATCGCAAACAGAAAACACACCTGTTTCAACATTACAATGGCCATTAAATAATAATAACTAAATAAAGCACTTAAAGAGTTTGCCATTTGAGCAAGCACTTACAATGGTTTGGCTTACTTAAAGTATATTTCCAGCTTCCTTGTGGTTCTGAGTTTGTATCGTTATTGTTTATTGCACTTATTGTGGAGTCGCTTTGGATTATAAGTGTCAGCTAAATGCAATGTGATGTAGTGTTCAACTCATGGTCTACCTAATAGCTATTTTCTAGGATGTCAACAGTATGTTTAATATAAAGCCTTTGGCACGTGTAACTGTGCTGTTGTTTTGTGAAAGGAGAGAGATATAGTTTGATACTCTGGAAAGAGGAAGACAAGTAGAACAAGTACACTTTGATTAGAGTCGGTTGAGCAATGAATGAGGTAAAGCAACACATCTTTCTTAACTTAGTGGGTTTTTTAATAACTATCAAGCCTTTGTAAAGTTATGAGGAACACAGAGAGAAGTGCTGCCAAAAGTTTGTCCTCTTAAAAATAAACAAGTTCCGACTTGAGGAGATGAAGTGAAAGCAGAGGTAGGAGCATGGAGTTCGAGAGAGAGAGTCCAAGGACAACAGTATGATGAAGACGGTAGGAAACTCACACTGACTGGAGATGAACTTAATTCATGTCTGGAAGAAATAGATGGCAGGAAGAGACCGGAAGCAGCAGCCACTCTGGTGGCTACCATTAGCAGCTAACTTTGCTCTGCGATTTTTACATAAAAATGGAATTATGGATTATAAATGAAATAATTTCTTTATACAGAGACGTTTAAAAACCTATGGATTAAACGATTCAGCCGTGTTTTTTCTCGTTTTAATGCCATTGAACACGTCTTTTGATCAGATTGACAGCTACGGTGAGACGATCTTCCTAGAAGCTCCGTAAAAGGTACGTGTTGTGATGTCTGTGTTTGCTTCCCCTTTCGCGAGTCCGGATCACTCAGTGATGATACTATATACCTAAATAATCTGTGGAACCTCAGCTTTAATCGGATATCTTGTATGTGCAGCTACGATAAGTAATAAGGGTACTTTTATCTTGAGTTCTGTGCCAAAGACCGTTAGCATTTTTCGCTCAGGGGTCATTGCGATGCTTCTTATGAGACTTGTGTTTTGTTTTTGGTAAAAATTGTTTGTATCGTCAGTTAGCTGAGATTATTTCCGTTAATCTGGTATAACACATTAATAGGTTCTTAAATATTAAGATCCCCTGGGACACAGTGTCGTGAAAAAAAAAGTAAAGTACCCACAGGGACCTTGGGGCTTAACAGGTTAAAAAAACGCAATATATATCGCAGGGGAACAAAAAACCGCAATGTCAGTTTTTTTCAATATCGTGCAGCCCTAGTCAGCATGATAAAGTATGTATAACGAGCATTATCATGGACATGGACAATGTCAAGGTCCTGTTCTCTGTAACCAAAGATTGTGATTAAAATGTCAAGGATAGGATCTATTAAAGAGAAGCATTCAGTTTTGTTTCAGCCAAGAATCATATCCAAAATGTCTTTCCTAATTCTCAGTGTAATATTCAACTTTACAGTGCTTTTGTTACACTAAATAGTTAGTTGTACAGCTGTCTGGATGTAGTAAGTGTCAGTAAATAAACATGGTTTATGTAATATTGACTTTTGATGTGTCTGAGATTCCAACAATGCTTTAATTCAACCTTTTAAACATGAATGAATTATATCAGATGTGTCTTTATGAGAGCTGCAACTGTGGTCAAACCAGTTCCTGTGCATTCTTGTGGGGTAGGGATAACTTATTTCCCAGTCAAATGTTTTTTTTGATGGGTTTATGGCTTGCTGCCTGCTGAATCTAAACATCAACAAAAACTATTTAACGCCAGGTTGTAGATTAGAAGTGAAGATATGGCATGTGAGGATTAGAGCAATACTGGGCTGATGTTAAGCGTGAAGGAGAGGTTGCTTGGGGACAACGCCAATGACAAGTGTCATGTCACACATGGGATGTAAGGTAACAATGGGAAAGAATCACAAGTTTTGAAGTCACCAGACATGGTTACATAGCTGCAAAATGAGTTACATATACAAGTTTGATTGTGTTACTTTTGCAAAACGTTCTTTTAACAGTTCTAAAAATCTCTTGACACTGCTTTATTTAACTCCCAGCTAAAGCTAGCTCTTACACAAATAGAATAAGCTTTTTATTGTGAATTACTGTGTGTCTATATATATTATACATATGTTTTAATTATAATAATGTATTCTTTAATGTGTTCATCAAAGCTGGTGAAGGTGCAGCTAGTTTGAATGACTTTGTATACTGCAGGGTAGCTGGTGGATTTACTCCAGGTGGAACTAAAGTCTGATTTAACACTTGATTAGATTTCACATCATTCATCCACATCTGTAAAGTAACTAAAGGTATTAAATACATGTAGTGGAGTAAAAGTACACCATGTACCTCTGAACTGTAGTGGAGTAGAAGTAGCATAAAATGAAATTCTCAAGTAAAGTACAAGTACCTCAAATCTGTACTTAAGGACATTAATTGAGTAAATGTACTTAGTAACTTTACAACAATAGTTACCAGCTTTCATAAACACTTTAATGCATCAATAATTATAAAAACATATCATATATATTATTCTGAAATGGACCAATCTTCCCAATGACTACTTTTACTTTTGGTATTTTAAGTATATTTTGATGCCAATACTTTTGTTAGTTTACTTGAGAAACATTTTGAATGCAGGACTTTTAGTGAAAGAGTATTCCTACACTCTGGTACTTTTACTTTTACCTCAGTTCAAGATTTGAGTACTTCTCCTCCCACCTCCAGATGACCCTGTGTCTCCACCTCCTCTCCCCCAGAAAAAGCACCAGTTGATCGGCTGTCTCTCTGTGTTACTCACCGCCTCCTAAGCCCAGCAGTCGGCAGATATCTCTGGTGAACTTCATCAGGTTTTTCCGTCCTGCATTATCGACACAAACTAAATCAAATCTAAACTCTCACAAAGTAAAAGACGACACGTTTTCAGTCGTCATTTAAAGTTGACATTTCGCCGGTTAGGCTACCGTTTACTGTAAAAATGCCGCCCGTTGGTCCTCCTTCAAGTCAAGTCACCAACTGTCGAGCTAACGGCCGTAATGACGAACACGACTTCCGGTACGCACTTTCAAAAATAAAACAATGACGTGCGGAATTTGAGACTTCCGGTTTAATGAAAATACCAAAATAAAACTAATAAATAAAAAAGGAAATACTTCTTAAAACGGTTTAAATGATAAAGCGAGTACATGTAATAATTTTAAATACCTCTTAAGTTATTTATCTTGTGTATTTTGTATGTGTTTATACAATTTGGCCAATTCATTAATTATAATAATAAAAAAATGAATAATAATAAATGACTTGCGGAATTTTAGACTTCCGGGTTAAACAAAACATCCAAATAAATAGATACGATTTTTATTCATCCCAGTTACGGAAATTATTTGGTCCCAGCAGCATGCAGACAAGTATTGCACATTAATTAAACATTAAAAAAAAAAACAGACATAAACAGCAAATATATGTATAAACAGTAAAAAAAACAACAACAAAAAACAGAACAGTACATACATATCAACAGTGAAAGATGTTTATCCAGAGTATCTCTATTGTATATATTATTATTAAAGGGGACCTATCATGCAAAATGCACTTTTGTATGTCTTTTATACATAAATATGTGTCCCCGGTGTGTCGGGGAACTCACGCAGCGTCAGAAAATTCAACCCTCTTTCTTTTCCTCCGTACCCAAAAAAACGGGGCTATAACGAGCGGTTACAGATTTTCTGCCGACATTACGTAATTTCCATGGATGTATAATAAGAACTGGATACAGCGTAGGAGGCGGGGAGCTGCTCATTGACGCATGAGGACAAAATGGCCCAACTTTTGAGAGAGCGAAACGTCACAGATTACCCATCATGCCTGGCTGTCAGAGCAGAAGCACCTTAAACCCTGCCACCCGAGCTCACTCTCGGCTCAGTAGAATGAATGGAGACAGAAAATAAATCTAGATTCGGCTTTTAGTGCATTTTACAACTTTAAGGATCTAATGATTGTAATAAGGGCTATAAAATAGTTCATACTGGGAAGTTTATTTAGTTTTTAAAAAAGTATCCGCAGATTTACAGACGTCTCTTTCCCCATGTTAGTCAATGAGGAAAATTATTTCTGGGCACAGTGACGTCTGATACGGAAATTGTAGTACCGCCGTTTGGACACAACGAATATTTTCATCAGAGTCCGGCGCACTTCCTGGGGGCTTGGTAATTTCCGAGGGTCCCACAGAGAGTTGCTATCAGAAACAATGCCTGACGTGTTTTGGACGTAATCGCGTCTTTGTTTACATTAGCAAGCCTCGCTAACACTCAGAGCTAACCTGTACTGGAGAGCACATGTGTTTGATTGATTGATTGAAAAGTTTATTAACAGCTTGTATATTGGGTACAGTACAGTACAGCTCAAAACATACAATTGTTAAGGGGATGCAGACCAGAGAAAGACTTTCGTCTTGTTTACATCAGGGTCCCCCATTTCCAATTCATCATGTGTTTAAAAAGCAGGAAATAAAAAAAGGAACTTACCTTGTGATAAACCCGCAAGAGAAAAAGCATTTGAGCTCCATACTGTTTCAGAAATAATCCTTGATGTGGTTTAGAACAGGATGGTGTATTATCACAGCAGAATTTAACTTTATCTCCCGTAGAATTCTGATCAGGCATTAGCTCCGCCTCCTTTTTTTCTTTTTTTTCAAGCTAAGGACCCAAAATCTGCGTTTCTCTAAACAGGGCTGGAATAGAGGGGTATGAGGGATGTCTAAAATGCATGGTCTGTTTGTATTTTGAGAAAAACACATCATATTTTTATACATCTGAGACCCATAATATATGCCTAAAAATAGCATGATAGGTGCACTTTAATATGCAGATTAACAAGTAGAATTGAGCCAGTGTACTTACTAAACATGTACTATTTGCATTATAAGTTAATCATAGTTTGGAATAGATATTTTTTTTAAAGACGCAGCTGTAATTCACTTGTTAACTTGTAATGCCAATAGTAAATCAGACATTTACATTGTTACAGAGGTAATACTTCTTAAAACAGTGTAAATGATTACATGAGTAAATATAATAATAAAACACAACGATATCTCCCCCATTAAATCTCTTCTATATTTAAAAACGTAATCTTTCTTCTGTTTTTTACTGTGTAATTCCTCTTCTGGATTTGTATTGTGTTGTCATTTGTGCCAATTGATTACTTGACTGAAACTATTTGTTGGTGGTTTTTTTTGTTATATTGAACTTTATTTAATTTGTGTTCACACTTGTATCATCCAAGAGATTGCTCAAACGTCCTATAGTAGCTGGTATATAACTTAACAAATCTTCTGAATCTTCTGGGAATATGTAGTGTGGTATGGATCTGTATCAGGGACAATGAAGACTGTTGGGATGAAGCACTTAAAAATATATTTGTTCAAATTAAACAGTCAGTGTGGAGGCAGATAAGTTACATGCAAAATGTTGTACATGTCTACAGGTAAGCATAAAATAAATCAAATGGAAAGAAGAAATAGAAACTTTCCGATAATTAATCAATTACAATACTTTATTTTCAAAGACAGTCTTTTAGAAACCCAAAAGGGTCATGAATCAACACCAACTGTGTCAGAACTATATATCCGTGTTGTTTCATATAAGCAACCAATCCCCCAGTCTAGCCAAGAAATGAGAAATATCCTGCGAACAACACACTGTAAGCCATCTGGTGTTTCCTGGCAAGTTGACCCGCTTAAAACCAGAGAGCAGTGGTCTCTGGTCTGGATGGAATTCATATTTGTGGGTAAAGATAACATGTTTCACAGGAAGCAGCACGAGGAATGTAGACGGCACATTCGCCCGCTGTCTGTCACACAGGAAGTTCAACAACTTTTTATTTTTTGTGTGGCCATGCTTTTCTTCTTAACTCATAAATAAGTAACACACTGTTACTGTTACGTGCCGTAGTGGGTGTCTCTCAATGTCGAGGACGCTTCCTAGGACATGTCTTCCGAGTCAGGTCTATGGGCATAGATATGTCTCATAATTATTTGTGTGAACATAAAAATAATTCGTGTGTAAATATGTGATTTGTAAATTTAAAACAACATCCACAAATGCATTTAAAAGATTTGCAAACTCACAAATACGTTTGCAAGTGTAAAACGGATCTGCAAATACGCTAAATATGTTCACAAATAAAAAAAAGATCTGTGATTATCTCTTTAACATTTACACCTTTCGATCAGGCATTTGTGAATCCATTTTGTATTTGTGGACCAAAAATGCGCTTGCGGATCTCAAATCTCTGTTCACGGATCTCAAATCTCTGTTCGCGGATCGTCTTTTTACACACACGGAATTTTGAGACATATTTTCCGCCGGTCTCGGCTAAAATCTACTCGTGTCACTCGGTTATTTTCGGAAACCACGTGATGGCCTGCTGATGGCGACATTTCCGCATGATTTCAAAGTAAGCATGATGGTTTGTTTAATGCTCTGTTTTTGTATTATAATGAACAGCGGAACGTTGGATGTATTCTTCATCACCATAACCCTGCCCTAAATACGGTGCTTTTCTACAGATTACTTTATTACTGCACTGGTAAGGTAAAATTAGGCCGATTAATAAGATGTGAAGTGCTTTGTAACTTCGACCCGCTTGACTGAATACACAACAAACAATGAAGAAAGAGTTTTATCTGGGCTGCTTCGCTGCCAGCTGCTCCCTCGGGACCCGAAAGTGGCGTAGGCTATAGCCTGCACTTCAACATCAACGAAAGTGCTCGATATATGCTATATTGAACCAATAACACAAACTAACTGTATCACTATAACATGATGATGATGATGGTGATGAAGAATGCATCTAACGTTCCACTGTTCATTATAATACAAAAACAGAGCATTAAACAAACCATCATGCTTACTTTGAAATCATGCGGAAATGTCGCCATCAGCAGGCCATCACGTGGTTTCCGAAAAATAACCGAGTGACACGAGTAGATTTTAGCCGAGACCGGCGGAAAATATGTCTCAAAATTCCGTGTGTGTAAAAAGACGATCCGCGAACAGAGATTTGAGATCCGTGAACAGAGATTTGAGATCCGCAAGCGCATTTTTGGTCCACAAATACAAATTGGATTCACAAATGCCTGATCGAAAGGTGTAAATGTTAAAGAGATATTCACAGATCTTTTTTTTATTTGTGAACATATTTAGCGTGTTTGCAGATCCGTTTTACACTTGCAAATGTATTTGTGAGTTTGCAAATCTTTTAAATGCATTTGTGGATGGTGTTTTACATTTACAAATCACATATTTACACACAAATTATTTTTATGTTCACACAAATAATTATGAGACATATCTATGCCCATACAGGTCCTTCAGAAGCGAGGCAAGAATCCTTCCTAGCCTCGGAAAACGAAGAATGGTGGAACAGGCTAACAGGTGTGCGTCATATGCGAGGCCCCGCCTTAAATGGAGCGTGTTTTCAGCCAAAGATTTTGGAAATTGGTTCGTGCGCAAAGCATTGTAGGGATTTTAAGACCGCGGAGGATACACATGTGCAGCCTCGAAATTTCCCGCAACGAAGTACGCCGGCCTCGGTAGAATTCCAAGGATCCTGGACATAGAGAACCGCAGTGACGCATCCTAAAACCCGGAAGTAAGTTAGCATTTTTACCACGTCCAGTTCCTTCGATAAAAAGCAATGAAATTTCTCCATAGGATTTTGGAAAATAGCTCCAAATAAGGTCTGTGTTTGACACAAATTGAAGAGACAGATCACGTTTTGTTCTACGACATTAAATCAGCAGTGACCCCGCTGGTGATTTCTGAAGAGTTGACGTGTCTGAAAAACGATGGTTGTTAACATGTGGCTGAATATGACTACAGAAGTTGTCCAGGCCGTTGTACGTCATTACACCGAACACGTAAACACTCCTCTAAGTTTGTTTGCCCTGCTCTGCTTGAAAGCAAGTGCCTGCCTTGTGCAAACTGTTCAAACAAACACTTCAACTTGTACCATTTAGAATCTGTGTGTTTGAATATGGATCTTAAGTTGGCGTGACGTTGAAGCAGCCCTGCTGTATTCGTTTATAGCATAACGTTAGCATTTAGCTTCTTGCGACTAGATTTATGATTCGAAAAGTATAAAAGTAGGATAGACATGTGGAGATTATCCGGCTGAACAAAACGTGATCCGTCTCTTCAATGTGTTTCGACCACAGACCTGATTTCCAGCTATTCTCCAAAACCCTATGGAGAAATTGCATTGCGTTTCTCTTTCTGCAACTCCCTCAGGTGTAGGCATTCAGCAATCAAGGCCTGCTGCATAAAAGGCTGAGGAAGGCTGCAGTCTCTCTCCCTCCCCTCCTCCAGTGAGCTGCATGGAAGGCAGTGGGTCACCTGTGCAGCAGTGGCGTTCTCTCCCTGTAGTCTTTGTGCTAAATAGTGTGTTGTTTATGGCTGTCGCTTTCTTTAATAAGACAGTTGTTTTAGTTTGACATTAGTTTACTTAGCAAATTGGCTGGTGAGCCCTCTTTACTTCTTGATGAATTAAAACCTCACCTTGTGGCTTCAGAAATCAGTTTCCTCTCTCTGTTTCTCTCTCTCCCGGTTATTTTTATATTTTGTTACTTCCCTTTGTGTCCAGGAGGGAACGTAACACACAGAGAACACAGGACTTTACAAACTATTGCAGCCCCAAGACTGGAACAGCATCCCCCTCCCTATCAGATCGGCATACAAAAACATACTTTTATTCTCTAGCGTTTCACTCCTTATCGGGCTTAATTAGTGCGCTAATGAGCTTTGTGTATTATGTGGTGGAAATGATCATGTGATGACTGTTGCTGCTTGTTACTTGTAGTCTTGTCAAAGTCAACTTTAATGTCAATCTTTCAGTTTGTGTTTCCAACAATCCCGAATACAAATAAACAGATGACTTTGTGGAGGAACTTGTCCTCTGGTTGAACTCATGACACCAAGGATGTACTTGTCCTCTGTTTCAACTTGTGGCCCAGACGATACATAATTATGCATGACTAATCGTCACAAGCGTACGATGCAGGCAGAAGTATAACCCAGTTCGTCATTCATTTCTTTTCCTGTGTACTATGACAAGAGTGGGCCTTTATTTTATGGAAAGCCCCTCAAAGCAAGTACTGTTGGCTCTCTGTTCTTTAACAACTTGTCCTTTCTTACGACTGTACTTGTTAATTGTTCCCTGTCATATGATTTAATCTTTGAAACTCTTGATCATGTGTACTAATACATATCAAACCCTGATGAAAGTGTGCTCGGCATCGATTTCTTTGGCAGTGACTTGCTGTTGCTTGCTGAGTTCGATCCTTCTGCGCAGAAGCCTAATAAACGTACATAGACAAGTCTCATTTGTTTGTTCCCTTCATTGACAGATTTCCACCACATCTTAATGTTTACTTTCATTTATTTATCTTATGAAAGGTTGTGTTGGCTACCTGCTCTGTTCTGTACAGCACTTTGGTCAACGTGGGTTGTTTTTAAATGTGCTTTATAAATAAATGTGATTGATTGTTTGATTATTATTTACACCCAGATTATATAATGGTCTGTTGTGCATCAGTATGGGAGATATATGCAAAATGTTGGAGAAAATACAAGTTGTCTCCTCTTATGGGTTGTAATGCACTGACACTGTGTGTGACCTGGCAGCTGCCTCTTCTGAGATAGGAGAAGGCAGAGCATAATTCATGTGGTTGATACAGATGAGCGGACACTTCTTGTCTCCTCACTTCTTCGAGGGGCAAAGAGCAACAGTGGCGCGAAGGAAGTATGTGACTTTCCAGAGATGTCCCGACACCTTCCCGACACCTGCTGACCCCAAACCGATTTACGACTTTGTTGTTACCTTCTCCCTTTAGAGCACATGTGTCAAACTCGAGGCCCGGGCGCCAAATCAGGCCCTTGGTGGATTTAATTTCGGCCCACAGGATAATTTCTAATTACTATTAGATCTGGCCCGCCGGTATATTGCACGCTAGGGCTGCACGATATTGGAAAAAACTGACATTGCGATATTTTGTTCCCCTGTGATATATATTGCGATATGAAAAAATACAGGAATTGAAGAAACGACAGTTTTTTTTTGTCCGCAAACCATCCTTCCTGAACTTTCATGCTATACAATTGGTATTTTTTTAACAATATTTAACCGGATGAAGGATTTTAGTCACGGACGTCTGGATCAAGTTATCAGAGCAACAACCTGAGCTAGCTCGGTTATCCTGCTGTGATCTGATCAAGAATGGTTGTGATTGGTGGTTTGCTGTGCATGCAGAGCTGGCATGTCACTCACTCATTTGCCTACTTAATATCGCACGTCCAAAAAAATAAATAAATAACGCGATTATCGTCACAACACGATATCGTGCAGCCCTATTGCACGCACATCTTCACTCCATCCTGAGGGTCTCCTCAGCTCAGAGCCTGAGCCCAAACATTGATGAACTTGCACCCAAGATGAGATGCCAAGTATCTGAACTAGCATCACAGAGCAGCAAGCTGAGTTCTATTTTGTCCCTACTGACCGCCAGAGGCAGAGGCGGTCAGTAGAGGCGGTCCTTCCTAATAAGTTCTGCAATAAACATTGAACCAGTCCGGCCCTCGAATAGTGCCCATTTTTTTTATTTTGGCCCACTGTGTATTTGAGTTTGACACCCCTGCTTTAGACTATATAAGCTTGATGTTGTTTCCTGCTCCCTTGAGCAGCATACCTCATGTGTGTGAGTTTAACCATATCCTTTGTATGTGACTTAACACTGCTCATTCTTGCAAGAATAAATTAGTACCTGACCATTGATTCTCATCCCGGTGTCGAGTGATATTTTCCTAACATAATTGGTCCTTCGAACTGGATCCAAGGCCTCCTTTCTTCTCCGGATAACGAGCCCTGTACACAACATCTTGTTATTTTTCAGTCAGCAGCATATAGTTTTGTGCAGCACAAGTAGATTTTTCAATGGAACAAGTATTCAATACATCTGTGTTAAATGTAGTTTTGGATATAAAATAAAGAATTAAACTTGTGTAAATTGAGTCTGAAGTTTTAAACCTCATCCTACTAACCAGGGTCCACACAGATGACCAAATCTATATATTTGTGTCATATCTCACAGGAGCTTTATACTATCACTTACATTTTTCATGACCTTTTTCAATCATATTCTTCCTGATGGCTTCATATTATTATTCTCTGTTTTTGTTTAATTAGAGTATTTTTTATTAGTACCAGAAGTTAAACCAATGTGTTGGTGTCCTGGAGGACCCCAGTCAAAAGTATCCAGTTGCTATGCAATGTATTTATATTTTGAAGACACATTTCCTCCTGTGCTCTTAGAAATGTTTTTGACACATTTTTTAATTAAAGGTAGGGTAGGTAAGAATGGAGAAACCAGCTCGAATTTGAAAATACACAACCGAAAAAAATCTGCCCCTTCCTTCAGACTTCCTTACAGAGCCCCTCCTCCAACACACACGGACGCACATAAAGGAATGGAACTCATTGCCAAACTACCTTACTGAAATAGAGTCCAGAGCCTCTTTCAAGAAGAGATTGAAGGGCCATCTACTAATGACCATGTACCCTTGTGAGCTGTGAACCCTAATTTAATTTGATCGCATGTTGTTGATGATATTGGTGATGTTTTTAATGTTTTTAATGTTATTAATGATGTCAGGACTTATGTCCTAAATGTTGCTGTATTATTGTTGTATTATTGTTGTATTGTTTTAAGTGTCGGACCCCAGGAAGAGTAGCTTTTGTTGAGAGCAAAAGCTAATGGGGATCCTTAATAAACATAAACATAAACATAAACACATGACCAATGAGGGCACGAGATAAGTTTGTGCCCAGATGGAAGGCTGACAGGCAGGTAGGCCATCCAGTTACTTTAGCCGGGCCGGCTCAGATGATTGGTCGTGCTTTTTACAGCGCCACGGCTTCCACAGATGATATGTTTTAATGTATTTATTGTCAAAGCATTTAATATATTCATTGCTATCGGGATGTTAAGAGCATTCCATGGAATATAACAACAAGTGTTTCTGAAGTGAATTACCTACCCCACCGTTAAGGAACATTTTGCCTAAAATGATGTAGTGGGCTTCTGGTGACTTCAACTACATTCTTGCAGAATACGTTGATATTCTGCAGAACAGACCATCAGAAACTAAAACAACAAACGGAGAGCCACTCTGATCAACTTTTACGACGAGGGTTTACGACTCTCAAACTTTCCTGAGACCCTGATAAGGGACCAGACCCCTAATCACAGTCCTGTTTTATGAACGTTTGGGGACTGTTGGAGAGTTTACAGCTTCAAACCCCCATTTCCCTGCTTCCCCTTTTGTCCTCTTATCAGCATTGATGGTGCGTATTTTACTGATTTACTATACAAGGAGATAAACAAATGCATGTGTAGACAAACACAGTATATGCACCTATGTATAAGTGTGCGTCGTTGTAAAACAAGTTCACTTCTATTCAGAATCAGAGTTTATTACCAGGTACATGTACGAGGAATTTGACTTGATGTCATGGTGCATAAAAACAAGAATTAAAAACACAGAGAGAACTAGAAAAATATTAAAAATAATTAAATACATAATCAAATATAACAGTATTTACATTGTAATGGAATGGAATAGAAGGAATACAAAATGGAATACAAATCAGCAGTAATACAAAATATTGTTGTGCATTGTGTGCATTAACGCAATGCATATTCGGGTATGTTATGGTTTGATTCCTTTTTAATTCAACAGATCAGGTTTCGTTCAGTGATTGATATGAAGTGATTGGTACCGCTGTTTAGCTTACATAGTCATACCTTAAAAAAGTCAATGATTGATTATGTGAGAAAGCAACATCAACTCTTATCCTTTGAAAAGACAAAGAATCAAATCAGATGTTTCTAAAGATGGAGGGCTTAGCTCTATAGAGAACCTTAAGAGTCGCATCGCGGCTCAGTCTTTGCTCAGTTCCTGCTCTCAGTTCCTGCTTTAGCCTCTTGGTCTTTGGACCCTTTTTTGTTGCAGTCCTCTGGTTTCGAAGCACCATACTTGTACTTTACTTGAGTATTTCCATGTTATGCTACTTTGTACTTTTACTCCACTACATGTATTTAATACCTTCAGTTACTTCACAGATGTGGATGAAGGATGTGAAATCTAATCAAGTGTTGAATCAGACTTTAGTTCCACCTGGAGTAAATTCACCTGCAGTACACAAAGCCATTCAAACTAGCTGCACCTTTACCAGCTTTGAGAACACTTTCATGATCAATCATTATAAAACATATATATATATTATTCTGAAATGGACCAATCTGCACAACGACTACTTTTACTGTCGCTACTTTCACTATATTTTGATGAGAATACTTTTATACTTTTAGTAAATGAATGCAGGACTTTTACTGTAACAGAGTATTCCTACACTCTGGTACTTTTACTCAAGTACAAGTTATGAGTACTTCTACTTTTACTACAAGATCTGAGTACTTCTACTTTTACTACAATATCTGAGTACTTCTACTTTTACTACAAGATCTGAGTACTTCTCCCACCACCAAAGTATTCCTGCAAACGTGCTGAAGTCCGGTCTCCAGTAACTTTGAATTGACAGAGGCGTTGAGGAAGGACACTCTGAATTGAATTTGGCCGACTGTCAGAATCAGAAATACTTTAGTTTCAGGGGGAAACTGTTTTTTGTGACAGTAGTTCCATTTTTGAATACAATTAAGTAAAACATAAGAAGTAAAAATGTGCAACAGAAGATAAAATAAGATATAAAAACATTCAAATGTAAGGACAAACGTTTTGTTTTAAACAATGATTTCATAATGATAAAAGTTTTTGTATTGTTTGAGTTGTTTGGTGTACATATGTTAATTGTTTTACTGCTGAATGAAATGAATTGAATAGGGTTATTTAGAGAAAAATACTGTATTTTTGTCGAAACTGCTGGATTCTGAATTTAAATAGTTGTATTATCTTCTTCCTGATATGTAAACACAGTATAGATCCACATTGTTTGGATGAAGATGAAAAAAACAAACATTTGCCTGCAATCTGCTGTCCACAAACATCCCTCCAATCCTTCTCCCTGTAATACAAATAGACATCCAGCTGAACCAATCAGACTCCACCATCTCCCCGATCTCCACCAATCAGGGAGCGTTTAGGCTTAAGTGGGCGGAACACCACAGAAGCGACTGGCAGTGTCAGCAGCCATTGATGCGCTTTATCTCCAGGAGGACATATCGACATTAATTCTTGTTAATTTGCTGTTTTCTGCGGACAGGAGCCATGGTGTCTCACTCTCTCGCGCTGCCGATGATCTGCTTCACCACGTTATGGGCGCTCGTGGGGATCGTGGCTCCGTTTCTGGTACCCAAAGGACCGAACCGGGGGTAGGTGGTCGAGCGGCCGTTCATTTGCTGCAATTAACACCGACTAATAAAGAGCGTTTTCTTTCATTCTATACACACACATTTAATTTCGGATATTAGGAGTTTTTATTAGGATTCAAAATCAATGTTATCTTTGCATTACGCTGCATGGCATCTCTATAAATACACACAGTATAGTGATGGAGGCCCTGCGCGTCATCCTGCATCCCATCATCCTCTCCTTCCACACAGTAAGGTTAAAGGGTCAATTCAGGGATAAATAAGCATCAAAACATCATTTAGGGGGAAATATTAAAAGAAAAATGTGTTATTGCTGGTGTTTAATGTTGAAAAAGTCAGAATTGTGAGGCCTGGTATATGTGTAAATAACAGTGAGGCTGAAGCTACCGGTTCACAGGCTATATGCAATCAAGCTAAGTGCTTTTTGTTAATTAAAACATCAGAAATGCTTCAACAGTACTCAAGTATTTGATTTGATTTATTTCGAATGTGTAAAATAATAATACAAAAAAATAAATAATAATAATTAAATGAAACACGATCATTATTGTACTATACAAACTAAAGCAGTGTCACATTTATAAACAAAAATATTACTGACTTACAAATTATATATGAACAAATTACACATCAGAAAAGTAGACACATGATATAATGATACATATATTTTTCTCGAAGCATTTCGGTTTTCTCAACACACCAAATGACATGTATACATATTTTAACTTTATTTATCTAGACACCTTGCATTATTTAATTAAACATTGGAAGAGAGGAAGGGGTGATATGGATGCATGCCATGGGGGGGTTTCTCTTTCATTTCACTTAAATAATAACATTTTACATTTATGACACGAACCATTAACATGTATTCAGTTCTGGAATTATCTTCATGTGTTTATTGCATTTTATTGATTTAAAAAAACATGTTATTTGCCTTCTGTAAACAGTAAGTGCTCTGTTTATTACTTTGCACTGCACCTGCTAAATGTTTTGTTAAAAAAAAATCATATTTGATTACAAAAATACGTGTTTTAAAAGGCTTGAATGTAAAAGACTTCATTCGACCCATTAACTGTCAGTTTGTAAGGTACCTGAACGCATCATCACATTAACAGTGAGTGTCACATGAGTGTGTGCACAGAGCTGCAGATATGTAACCCCCCCTCTCTGTTTTCTTTGCAGTGTGATTGTCACCAGTCTCATCCTCACAGCCGTCTGCTGTTACCTGTTGTAAGTAAACACTCTTCTTCTTCTATGGTGTGAAGCGGCTGTCATTTTGCATGTTGCACGAGACTCTGCTATATTCACATACAGCTCTGATTACAATGAAACCTTAAAGAGGCCCTGATCTGCTTTTTGGGTTTTTCCCTTTCCTGTAGTTTGTTAAACGCCTCCATTAATCTCCTTTGTTTACTTTATTAACATTGTGACATCACTATGTAACACTCGCGCTCCTATTGGCTAGAGCTCCAACACATTGTACGTTATAGGCTAAGAGGCGGGACATCTCTAAGAGGTTGACCAATCACAACAGAGCCTGCCAGCTAACCAATCAGAGCAGACTGGGCTCTGGTTTCAGACAGAGGGTGAAAAGAGGTGCTGCAGCACAGGAAGTACGAGAACAATAAAGAGCTCTTTGAACTTTAAAGCATGGAGACATGTAGAGACACTACATACTGATATACACCTGAACATCAGCAGGAGAGGACTCTTTAAAGTAGAGACACTACATACTGATATACACCTGAACATCAGCAGGAGAGGACTCTTTAAAGTAGAGACACTACATACTGATATACACCTGAACATCAGCAGGAGAGGACTCTTTAAAGTAGAGAAACTACATACTGATATACACCTGAACATCAGCAGGAGAGGACTCTTTAAAGTAGAGACACTACATACTGATATACACCTGAACATCAGCAGGAGAGGACTCTTTAAAGTAGAGACACTACATACTGATATACACCTGAACATCAGCAGGAGAGGACTCTTTAAAGTAGAGACACTATATACTGATATACACCTGAACATCAGCAGGAGAGGACTCTTTAAAGTAGAGACACTACATACTGATATACACCTGAACATCAGCAGGAGAGGACTCTTTAAAGTAGAGACACTACATACTGATATACACCTGAACATCAGCAGGAGAGGACTCTTTAAAGTAGAGACACTACATACTGATATACACCTGAACATCAGCAGGAGAGGACTCTTTAAAGTAGACACTACATACTGATATACACATGAACATCAGCAGGAGAGGACTCTTTAAAGTAGAGACACTACATACTGATATACACCTGAACATCAGCAGGAGAGGACTCTTTAAAGTAGAGACACTACATACTGATATACACCTGAACATCAGCAGGAGAGGACTCTTTAAAGTAGAGGCACTACATACTGATATACACATGAACATCAGCAGGAGAGGACTCTTTAAAGTAGAGACACTACATACTGATATACACATGAACATCAGCAGGAGAGGACTCTTTAAAGTAGAGACACTACATACTGATATACACCTGAACATCAGCAGAAGAGGACTCTTTAAAGTAGAGACACTACATACTGATATACACCTGAACATCAGCAGGAGAGGACTCTTTAAAGTAGAGACACTACATACTGATATACACCTGAACATCAGCAGGAGAGGACTCTTTAAAGTAGAGACACTACATACTGATATACACCTGAACATCAGCAGGAGAGGACTCTTTAAAGTAGAGACACTACATACTGATATACACCTGAACATCAGCAGGAGAGGACTCTTTAAAGTAGAGACACTACATACTGATATACACCTGAAAATTAGCAGATTATGTCTTCTTTAATACATTTCACATTATAAGTGTTTCCTCTATGAATGTGACTAATGGCAGTTTTTTCCCCGGCTCTTTTTATTAATATAGCTGTCAGCGTAATCACACTCTGCTTCAGTCGATTTCTAAAAGTATTCCGCTCTTGAAGTTTGACATTTGTATGCATGTACATTTGTATGCCTTATATTAATGGGAGGCGAAGATCAACAAAAGCAGGGCAATTGACATTTAACAACTATGAAAAATGTCATAATAACCCCTGGAAAAACTCACAATGGTTTTCTTGCTGGAGAAAATGTTGCTGGGAGACCCGAGCAATTAAAAGCAATGGCCAATGATTTGCAAGAATTCAAACGGGGCATACAGCCTGTGTCAAGTGGTTCGTACAAGGAAAATCTAATAACCTGAAAGAAGATATTCATCTCAAGGCCATCAGACAAGAAAAGTACTACCAGAAATAAAAAGACAGCCGCATTACTGCTCCTAATGAAACAACCTGCAGGAGAACGAGATGGATCTTGACAGCAAATGCAAGACAAAGGTTATCTTTATGAGCTATTAGGGTATACAATTTGGCATTATTGCTTGATTGTGTGGTGAAGAAGAAAAAACAAACAAACAACACTGATGTCTATCTCCAGCATATTCTGCGGTTTTACATTGAAGAGTTCCTAAAACGGTCTGGAAAAACTATTGCCATGCAGATGATATGATGAATGATGAAGATAGTGTTTGGAGCAGGAAGTAGGAGGTGCAGGAGTATCACTCTGCCACTAGAGGGCAGTGTAGTCCTTTAACATCAGAGTGGATAAACAAAAGTAGATTTCCAAACATTAAAGGTGGGGTATGTAAGAATGGAGAAACCAGCTCGAGTGCGCTAGAATTTGAAAGTACACAACCGAAAAAATAGACTTCCTTCCAGAGCCCCTCCTCCAACACACACGAACGCACACATGACCAATGAGGGCACGAGATAAGTTTGTGCCCAGATGGAAGGCTGACAGGCAGGTAGGCCATCCAGTTACTTTAGCCGGGCCGGCTCAGATGATTGGTCGTGCTTTTTACAGCGCCACGGCTTCCACAGATGACATTTTTTTATATATTTATTATCAAAGCATTTAATGTATTTATTGCTATCGGGATGTTAAGAGCATTCCATGGAATATAACAAAAAGTGTTTCTGAAGTGAATTACCTACCCCACCTTTAAGTCAACAAAGGTCTTAGGTTACATTTGGAAATGATGCAAGGATGAGTTGGAATAATTTGATCAGAAGCAGAGTGATAAAGAAGACATTACTTACTCATGAGTAATGTTACATAATATCGATCATTCGTGTAGCATCTTGAAGACCATCATATATAACATACAGTATGACTTATTATTTAGAGTGGTGCAGGAAGGAGTCCTAAAACAGGGGAATCAGCATTTCAGCACTTCCTGTTCACTTGTCTCGAAGCTGATATTTTTTTCAATCTGTTCTAGACTTCTGATTAGAAAAAAATGATGTGGTTATTTCAAGCTAAAGAGATTTTAACGTTTTGTTCTACAACATAAAATACATCAGTAAAACCCCATTGGTGAATTTTAAAATGGCGGTTGCTAACAAGTGTCTAAATGAGACTACTAAACGTCATCACGCCCAACATTAGCCACCTTTAGCTTAGCGGTGGTGACGTGAAGTCATGTGACCTTGCTGTAGATTCTTTATAGCCCAACATGAGCTTTTTACTCAAAAATTCACAAAGTAGTGTTAAATGTGGAGATGATCCTGCTGAACAAAACGTGTAAGTATCATAAAGGTGTGCATGCCACAGATCCAATGTTCTGCAATATTCCGAAATCGAATGGGATTTGATGTCGAGGGAACCAGGGAGATGATAATTTATGGGTTGGCCTACATAAATACATCAACACTGCACCACTCTAATCGGTGTATTGATTTAAGAGTGAAGCTGCCAGACCTGAGCTGTAAAATCAAAGAAAGCTGCATTTACCAAAGAAAAGGTAAATCCTTCATGTGTTGGAGACCAGTGTGTTAATCATGTTTTTCTCTCTTTGTATGCAGCTGGTTGGTAGCCATCTTGGCTCAGGCTAACCCTCTGTTTGGCCCTCAGCTGAAGAATGAAACTATATGGTACCTGCGCTACTTCTGGGAGTAACATGGTGAGTAATTCAGACACACTGTGAGAGATACAACCTGTGATGAGGGCTAAATCTAAAGCCTGTGTGTCTGGTTTACACATTACAAATACAAAATAGCCAAAAACAAGCTGTGTTTTCATACACAATAATATGTGTTTTAGTGTTTTTCTGTTATTGTCTATTTTGTAATTGACTTTGAGAGTCAGGTAGTTACTGACTAGTACGCTTTCTTCAGATTGTTTGGTAAGAACAAAATAAATAAGAATGTATTGAAGGTAAATCAAATGAATACACCCTCCTTATGCACAACTTAACTCAAGAAAATCTAAATGTTTCTGTGAGTTTGTGGATCTATACATACATTATACAAGTGTGCAAGTTGCATATCTTCTAAGTAAAATTCAACAACGACAATGTAGACATGTAAAGATTAAATACACTATACCTTTTATGATGTCTCTAAAATATGTCCTTCTGAGATATTTACCTGCTCTCACGCACTGAACAAGGCTCTCCATAACCAAAGCTAAAAGATAGCCAATGGTGAATACAATTTTAAAAAACAGTCATTTTATTATGGCTCTGAGAATTCTCAGAAACATTTGCAGGTTGACAATTAATGAACATTTAACTTAACAAAAAAACATAATCATTCTCCACTAGAAAACTGAATGTAATCCACATGAGGCTTTGGATTATAATAAACACATTAACCCACATTGTGCTGGGTTCACCATAGCCTACTGAATGGAAATGAAACTCTAGAGCAGTGCTTCTCAAAGTGTGGTCCGCGGACCGTGAGCGCCCCCTAGTGGTCCGTGAGTATATTGGTAAAATTTCACATTTGAAATAAATAAATACATTTAAGTTTTCCGCACTCTCACGGGAATATCTCCGCAATGGAGCGAGCTTAAGTTTTTGATTGCATGATATAGCCCAGCGCAACACCTTCATCACACATGCTGCCACTTGTTTGTACCATTTTCAGGCGATTTGTAATCTGTTCTAGAAAAACGATGTGATTTTGGATATCCGTGGAGTTAGGTGGTCCGCGAGTGTTTTTTTAGTGGTTAAGTGGTCCTTGGTGTGAAAAAGTTTAAGAAACACTGCACTCGAGTAATAGATCTGATACCGTATAAAAAACAATTAGTGTCCTGATGTAATTCTTGCTTTCATAAAAACGACCCGTAGCAAAAGGAAAATATCAAAAGGAGACAAAAGGAAAATATCAAAAGGAGACAAAATCGTGAGAAGAAGATTTTCTTTCTGTTGGCTTCTTGTTAGCAAAGGTTTCCCTGAAGGCTGCATACTGTACTCGCCTGTTTGCAATTCAGAAACCTCTCCATTCTTCTCCTCCAGTGAGGAAGAAACGCCTGCACCGAACAGCCTGCAGTGACTGAAGTCAGCTGAGAGAAAAGCAGAGAGAAAAGCGTTTTTATGATTTCTGTAAAGCATGTTTGCTCGGAGCCACTCGTGCTCTTAAATCCTGCAGAACTAGAATCTACTGAACAACATCTTGTTTTGATACTTACAGTCATAGTACTGCTCGTAAGTAATGCTCATATTTGAGGAAATGAAGGAAATACTTCACCCACAAAACAAGTATTAACATATCAATTACTCCCCATGTGGTTCCCTTGAATTCTTCTTTTCTCACATGCCTCCACAGCGAACAAAGAATCAAAAAGCATAGAAAGGTTTTCAGCGATTGATTTGAATCGAGGCAGAAAAACATCTGCTGCGTATCAGGTGATATGCTCTGGACTTCCCAAACACATTTTACTATTAAATATATTTAGTATTTTTCCTGAAATCGTTCTTTGTTTTTAACATAACACTTTTGGATGATCTGTTTTCCTACAAAGGTTTCAGACTGTTTATTTAGGAGTGTTTTAAGGCAAGGCAAGTTTATTTATATGGCTTTCAACACAAGGCAATTCAAAGTGCTTTACAAAAAATGAAAGACATTCAGAAAATGGCCTTTAAAGACAGTATAAAATAAACATCACAAAAAAATACATCTTACAAGTCTAAGATGTGAATAGTTCAATTAAAAGCAGCGGCTAAAAGAAAAGTCTTCAGCCTGGATTTAAAAGTAGTCAGAGTTTAAAGAAGTCCAATTCTGCTTTTTGTGGTTTCTCCTCTCCTGTGGTTTGTAATAAAGGTTTTAGTGCATGTCAATGGTCTGCAAGAAATTAGCACAATATGTCCTCTCTAAATAGTAACATTTTGTCATGTCAAGTAATGGGTTTCGAGAGTAGAGAACATATTGTTTATTTGTTTATATATAAGCAATATACACACACACACACACACACACACACACACACACACACACACACACACACACACACATGCAATGGGTTTCGAGAGTAGTGAATAAATACAATTTGGATTATACTGTGAGCAAGTTTGGATGTTTTTATATTGTGTTCTGTTGTTAAGCACGGCCCCAATTCCCTTCTATTCTCCAGGTCCCCGTGTCATGGCCATTTCTACTGATTATAATTCCATTGTTGAGGTCTACTAAAATAAATTCATATTGTGCAATTTTCCAAACTCACATTGGTTTCTCACAGCATCTCTGTATAGTATGTGGATTCACTCTCTGTCCTAAACAGCTTGTTGGAGCTCCTGCCCCCCCCCCCTCCCTGTGAGCCCAGTGGTCGTCAGCGAGACACCGCGGAACTCAGCCTGGGCACACACACACACACACACACACACACACACACACACACACACACACACACACACACACACCCACAGCCTGGCTGGGAGTTTGTGTGTGTGCCCAGGCTGAGTTCCGCGGTGTCTCGCTGTCTCGCCGACCCCACACCAGTGAGCCAGCTCACATTGTCCCGCTCCTCGCAGCAGCGAGCCTCGCAACGTCCCGCCGAGTGTGTGTGTGTGAGGAAGTCTGCGGATTGGTCCAAACGTCACTATACCCGAAATACGTCACAGAACCCAGGAAGTAAACAATGGAAAAAGAGAAATGTCCAACGTGGCGTTCTGGGGCAGCACAGACAGGTATTTCCTGTGTTAGAGTTTTACTCGCTACAGGGTGCACTTTGAGGGTTTGTGACTCTGCAGACCGTTCACATGCAGACAAAGCTTCATAACACAAGGGGATGGGTAACAACCAGAAAAGCATGACATGGGACCTTTAATATATATATATATTTTGTTCTGATTTCTGTTTCCTCTCTGTTCCAGGATCATGTGTGACGCGACGCCTCATCATTCCTACCCTGTGGTTGGCTGGACTTCATCTCAACATTACCATTAATGTACAGTAACTGGAATTTAAGGTTTTGAGTGTGTTAAAACACTTTTTGTTTTAAAACGAGGGGAGTAATCCACTTTGTGACTCCGATACGATGCACGCAGTTTGAAGTTGTGACTTAGTAAATGGAAGGTTTTTGTGAACACATTTTAAATGAGGAAATATGTGAGTTTCTTTTTGTTACTGATAAGAACGATTTCCAGGGAAACACCATCCAATAGGAGTAGATATGAATCGTCCTTCTCTGAAACGTGCAATCTTTAGTTTTTCTTTGTGTTTGTTTACATTTTTATTTTTATATCGCCACCATCAGGGAACATGATTTCTGAGTATTCTTATTTATTTAGCCCGCGGACACTGAGGTAAGCGTGATGACCTCAGTGTCCGTGCGGTCGTGTTATATAACTGTTAGTGTGTGTGTGTGTGTGTGTGTATGTGTGTGTGTGTGTGTGTGTGTAGAATTCATTACTGTGAGTACTTGGACTGCCGCCATGAGAATCTCCCAAAACCATCAAATTGAAGAGCGATTCCCTCCACTTTGGAGCACTTCAGCATTAACCCCCCCCCACACACACACACACACACACACACACACCACCCTCATGCTCCACACCGCGGAGGTCCCAGTTGCCATGGTGATCTCATCGCCCAATTCAGTCTCTTTTCCACTCGACCCCCTTTGATGAAATCCTGCCCATTCTCCCCCGGCCTTTGTGCAGATGTACTGTAGGGACACCTCTTTGCGTTGGAGCTGCTGACAGATTTCTTGATAATATCCACTTTTCTTCAAATCCTTTAATCTTCATTCCCTCCACCTGGAAAATACTTCTCCAATATTTTTCCTTATATTCCGCCATTGACAGTTAAGGAGTGACCCCTCACATATTTTAAGTAGCGGAGAAGTAGCTGCTTTCAAATGGATTCATATTCAAAACGAAAAAAGTACCGTTAACTCAAAGTGTTTTTTCATTTGCTGTCATCTGCAAAAATCCCGCACCATATCAGTGGTAGATGCTTCTGATTGGCTAATGTTGGATAATGTGCTCAAAGTATGACGTTTAATAGTTATTGGGCTGAATACTTTTTCTACATTTTCCTTGTTTTAAAAAAGTAAGACACATTGCAGCGGGAAAAAAATGGAAATGTTGGTTTCAAATCCCCAATTAGTATTCATAAGATCAAGACTAATCATTATAATTAATGTACAGCATATGCTCGTACTGTACATGTGTACTCTAATGCATTTGAGTGGGGGTGAAAGTCAGCGTGCGCCTCCAACGCTGTCTCCAATTATGTTAACATGTCAATGCTTCACACTACCAAACATCTAGAAATATCAGTTATCCAACCTCTGATACCCAATCAAACACTAGCCTTTTATTCCGAAACGCTAACAGACCCCAATAGCTATCTGATTCAAGTTCAATTCAAGTTTATTTATATAGCCCAAAATCACAAATCCTATTTGTCTCAGAGGGCTTCACAAGTCAGCAAACACAATTGGCAATGTAAACACAACAAACGTATCTTACAAGATCAATGTGAAAATACCAATTTAAAAAGGAACATGACACAAATACAGTTAGAGTACAATAAATAAAATTCCATAAAACGAAGGGTCCATGAGGATGTTTAAAAGGGGGTTTAAAACCAGTCTTAACTGTACGCTGTACTAAAAAGGAAAGTCTTTAACCTGCTCTTAAATGTGTGGGCACTGTCTGCCTCCCTGATCGTCACTGGAAGTTGATTCCAGAGGAACGGGGCTTGGTGGCCGAAAGCTCTGCACCTGACCTTTTTTTGTGGACTATGGGAACCACCAACAGACCTGCACTCCAGGATCCTCAAGATGTGTTCAAGATCAGATATTTTGTCGAGTCATGGTAGTTTTGTATTGGACATTGGTGGTTGTTCTTGTGCTTGGCTTAGTTTAAAAAGGTTACCACATTTCTAGTAATGTCTTAAACAAGATGTGAGTATACATTAACACCTGCCTCCTACTGATGCTGTTTGCCAGCCACCACCACAACTACGTCTCCCCTCTCCACTCCCCATTTCTAACCCTCAGATCCTCTACCTCCACCCTACAACCTTCCTTCACACTAACCCCCCCCCCCCCCTCCTCCTCTCTAAAACCACTTTGCTTCAGCCAAAAAGAATCAAAATCAATATACAGCTACTTTTTAGAAAGACCAAATTACGTTGTATCTTTTCCTCCAGCCCTCCTTGGTAGTTGTGGTGGTGGCATGCATATAAAAGCGTACATAAAGCCATGTACAGTGAGTTACTCTATTAAAGTGAGGCTTTCCTTGAAGGAATGCTTCTGTTTAGTTTGCAGTCTCAAGTGAACCGGAGCTTGTAAACCAAAGCGGACTCACAAGTAGCTCAGTTGTTGGACAAAGTGTTGGTAACCTGCCAAGTTAGAGACGTTGTTTTAGAGTCAACACAGACCTGACACTAGCTCCTGTTACAGTGTTGGGTCCACACCAGGCGAGAGCACAAGAACAAAGAGCTTAATGGTAAATGGACTGCATTTATATAGAGCTTTTGCAGTCCCTGTGACCCCTTACGGTGCTTTTACATATAGAAGTCAGCATTCACCCATTGACACACATTCATACACACACAGGCTGCTTTACAAGAGGCCATCTGCTCATGTGGCGCATTCACACCGCAGTACTTTTCCCACAAAGGTTCATGAGAACTTAGTTCATGAGAACTCTTTAGTTCTCATGAACTAAGTACAGATCGCGTTCACACTGGAATAAGTTCCCTGAGGGAGGATTAGGCAAATGAAGCCGCTGACGTCACTTCTTCTTCTTCTGCTTTGGGTTTACTGGCAGGCCGCAAACCACTTCACGGCGTATACTGCCGCCCAAAGTCCCCGGCCGGAAGTCCCCGGAGTTGGGGACTGGCTTCAGTAGAAGCTGCTGGGAGTCCCAGCAGCTTCATCTGCGAATAGCTGGCAAACTAACAAAGCCACAAGAAACACAAGCAAGACACATATATTGAATTGCAATATGATCCACCATGTCCTTTTTTTGGATCTTCATCAGCTTTGGCCATTCTTCCTGCGGTATTAGAGGGAAAGACCATTTTTTTAGACATTATGATTGACAAATTAAAATCTTAGTTGGGCTTTCCAACCATTAACTGCCCAACTGAGAGATTTACCCACAATCCCTTGTGTTTTGGGTTTGTTTTCAACGTCGGTTTGCATAATAATCCCAATCCCATAATGCAACATGCTTCAGTTAGCTGGCAAACAAACGGAGCATAATTTGGAAAAAGTAATTGTAGCTATTATTTTGACGTATATTGCAATTGTGATGATTTATGATCTCATTAGCGTTGACTGTTCGTGGGGCATAGAGGGAATGACCATTTCTGAAACATGAAAAATTAATAGGATCATGGTGTGATTTCTCTTAAAGACGATCTGTACCACACAAATATTTGATTAGGTCTGTGGAATATATTGTGTATGCAGGGATTCATTCATTGGATATGTGATTTGAATACTGCACCAGTGAATAATGGTGAGTATCGATTGTGCAGCCCCAAAAGCCACATTCTCAGTGTCCGTGAACCAACAAATGGCCGAACAAATTCAACTATAGCAGTGAACCCTCCACATTTTAAATAAACCCCTCCACAACATGCTGAGTGTGAATCGACCTTAAACATGGTTTCATTTTCTTATGTATCTGTTCAGTTATTTGCTTTTTTTAAATCTGTCATGTAGTCCCAAAAACATGGATGGAGGTGGCGATCGATTTTATTTTGTGTGTTAAGAGTTGTCACAAAAATCTTCTAAATAACAGATGTGGTTGAGATGAGATTATATCTGTGACCTTGTATTTATGTGAAGTAATTGCTTCTATGTGAGTGGAATTGTATCTGAAAACACCCAATAAAAAGTATGTCTCATACAAGCGTCTGTTGAAACTTGTGGGTGTGCATGTTTACACACATTTAAATGGAAACGCCAAAGCTGTTCAACTGGAAGATTCTTTCGTCGAAGCAATTCACACATGTTGAAACCTCATACGAACTGAACGTTATCTCACAAGGATACAATAACAACACCATGTTTTCATTCCAAACGTTTGGTTTTCTGGAGGTTAATCGTATCATTTAAACTCCTCTGAGTCTTTTATTTGTGCAAAAGAGAAAAATAAATATGATGCGTGTCGACCTTCCTGTTGTATCTGTGCTGATGTTGTTGCACAGCGGGAGAGAAGGGACGATGCTGAAGGACTTCCTGTCAGTTCGGCGGGGTTATGATGGAAATAAAGGACACAATATGCTCACAATGACACAGGGAGGCACGTATGCATGATTCACACACACCTATTTTAATAATTGTACAAAAAACGGAGACATTTTGCAACAAAGCCATCAAAATACACAAGGCACAAATAAACATATATGTCAATTCAAATACTCAAATTCAGGAACATGCTATACAAAGATATTCCCTCAATGAATTTACTTTAAAGGGAAAACTATAGGAGCTGGAATTAAAATACTTTTTAAGGTATGTTTGCCTTTTCGAAACGCCTCCATTTGACTCCTTTGTTTACTTCTGTAAGATAGTAACATCACTTTGTAACACTCACGATTCTATTGGCTAGCGCTCTAATACATTGTACGTGATAGGCTAAGGGGCGAGACATCTCTAAGCGGTTGACCAATCACAACAGAGCCAGCCAGCTAACCAATCAGCATGTAAACAAGTCACAGTAGAGGCACAACATACAAATACGATTTTGTAACTGAGATTTACAGGGCCCCTTTAAAGCCTACAAATACTTTGGTGCCAACACAGTTCACAATTTCAGGAGAACAAATCTATAAAATTGTCAGTTTTTTTTAACTAAACAATGATTCTTCTAGAATTGCATTGAGGTAAAAAATTGTCAAAATCTGAATTTAAAAGCAACATATAACTCAAGGCCTTCACTTAAATAATGTGTTGTAATTAAATGATGAACTGAGCTGCATGCATTTCATATAAAAAACGTTTAAAGTATGGGTTAATTTGATCAGGATCACGACACGAAGGATCCAAAGTTTCGTGCTCTTGATAAATATAATAACAAAGTATTCCACTGTGTTTTCTGATGGATGAAAAATAATGTTTGTTGTCCACAGCTGACCTTAAATCGACAGGACTTCTTTCTGTCAATTAAAGTGGACCTATCATGCTATATTTGAGTAATATATTGTAGGGCCATACCTATAAAACATGTCTGCGAAGTGTTTTTTTCAAAATACCAAACAGATCATGCATTTTAGCCATGCCTCATTTCGCTCTATTTGCTCTTTTCCAGCCCTGTTTTTGCAAGAGCTGAATCTGTGAGAAGTCTTCTTCACTGCTTTTGTGGCAGACTACAGCGCCACCTACAGGCCTGGCATATGTACTACAGCGTCTCCAGCGCTTTCGAACGGCAATGGCCGTGGCTGTCTCCTCCTGATAGGTGGAGAGTTGACCATATAGGCGGAGCTCCTCATTTCTGACGTCAGAGATATTTCAAATCTGGATTAGTCTGTATCAGATCCGTTGCAGCCCCGTTTTTAGAGATTTGGGTACGGAGGAAAAGAGAGAGGGTTGTGTTTTCTGACATTGGTGAGTTCCCTGACACACCGGGGACACATATTCATGTATAAAAGACGTACAAAAGTGCATTTTGCATGATAGGTCCCCTTTAATATAACTGCACATAGTCCCTTGATCCTTCTTAGCAACAGTCTGTTCTCCTTAGCAACGGTCTGTTAGCGAAAATTAACAACCTATCAGAATTGGGTATTAAACTAAGGCATGTAATAATATTAAACTCCATTTCACATTTTAACAGATGTATGTGATAGAGATGGTTATAGTGATCATTTACTGGTATATTATTGATGCAATGTTTTTAAATTGCAGACCAAGCAGTAACTTCTGGTTATAAAAAAATGAACCAAAAAACTGCAGTTCCTTGATTTTCCTCCTGAGTCTGGCTCCAGAAATCCTGATAAACCCAGGCAGCTGCACCGCCCTCAATCGTAAGGCTTTACAGAGGGTGGTGAAAACTGCACAGCACATCACCAGGACGGAGCTGCCATCCATGGAGGACCTTTACTCCCAGCGGCTCAGGAAGAAATCCCTCCGGATTATCAAAGACCCCCATCACCCCAGCCACACACTGTTCAGTCTGCTGCCGTCTGGCAGGCGTTAACGCAGCATCCGGACTAAAACCACCAGATTCAGAGACAGTTTCATCCCACAGGCAATAAGACTGTTAAACACCTGAACTGCTGTAACAACATCCATAACATTCATCTGCTACTTAGTAATCATTTATCTATTTACCTAATATATCATTCCAATAACTTGCATATAGACTCTTATTTCACTATTTCCCTTTTTTTAAACTATTCCTTTCTTTTTGCATTTACTTTTAATATTTACTTGCACTCTATTTTTCTGTTTTTCTGTAATATTGTGTTGCACTGTTGGAGAAGCCTGTGACCTAAGATTTTCATCGACATAACTACTTTGTAGCTATGTTTGGATGACTAATAAAGAACCTTGAACCTTGAGGTTAATGGCACAACACAGGGTCGGCTCTAGAACAAATCGAATGGGGGGGGGCAATCATTTACCAAGGGGGGGCACAAACTGCCGTCAACAACCAACACACAAACACCAACGCAACTTCAATTTCAAAAAACATGCTGTAAAGTCTATTGTCTTTCACACACATGCAGGGTGTAGTGCTATTTTCTAGCGCACCTATGACTTCTGCATACATGCACGGTTGTGGCACGACCACCAAAACAGAAACATATGGACATAGGCCACCATATAAAAAGTGTGCAAATGTATTTAGTATCCTATCCATGTGAACATGTTTTAGGTGGGGGTGGAGCTCCTCTAGGAGGGTCTGGGGGCATGCTCCTCGGGAAGATTATTTTTAAAATATTGAAGTTAAAAGCATCAATCTGGTGCACTTTGAGAGCAAAATGAAGAGATCTATGGATAGCCTACATCTCTCAGCATCCATATGAAACAGAACTGTACACAGATTTACGTTTTCTTTATGGATATTTTACTAATCACTCCCCTTTTAAACTGTATTCTTGTGTTACTGTCCTATAGTATTTCATACCCGTTTTTCATTTATTCTCTTATTTTTTTAATAACTATAGGCTAATGATCATATAAATGTGTTCCTCGCAAATACTTGTTTACATAAATGGTGACCAAACCGTTGAGATAACTTACACTAAAGTGACCTATCTAAACACTGAGAGAGTCCTTACCTCACTGAGCTGACGTTATAAGATCCTCTCAGTCTGACAGGAGAGGCTCTCCTCCACCTTGGTGTAGAAACAGCTCTTTATATCCGTTAGCATAGCTAGCTAACCAGATGCTAACAACAACATTCCACGTTACCGCTCGCGCACTCACAAAATGCGCTCGTGCCACACACACACAGAGCCGAGCTTGAATGAAACACAGAGACCCAGAAGTAGGCTACTTGTACTGTACTGTATATCATATTATTTCCGATGGCTTACTGTATAATCAGTGTAACAGATGAACAGATTGCCACCGGCTTTCATCTAAACACACAGCCACGTAATGATAACAAAACAAAGGTCAGGGGTCATTGGTCAAGCAACACACCAATCAGAGAGCAGCAGTGAGCACACCTCAGGCTGTGTTTTATATTTGTATTCTTTATTTCTGATGTATTTCACACAAAAAACCTTTAATGGAAACGTTTTCACTTATATGATTAAAAAAAAAAACGGCAAAGTGGCAAGGCTTGCCCACCCTGCGTTGGGGGGGCACAGTGACTCATTTGGGGGGGCATGGCCCGCGAATGACCCCCCATGACGCCGACCCTGGCACAACATGTTAAATGTGAACCTGCAGGCTAGATTATGATTATTTTTATTGAAGAATGCTCTCATTTCATTACCACCTATAGGCCAGCATCAATCCATAATTAACAGCTTCAGATACATGAGTGTAGGTGCAGCACTGTTTTCTCATTAGGGATGCACATTAATGAGTCCAACAGCCCATAAAATCTACATGACATTACAAAATCAACAGCGATTTGAGACTGGGTGATGTGTTTCACAACCGAAAATAGATAAAGGAGAGAGGACAATATTATATTCACTCTCCTTCCTACTAAGAATATGGTATTGTCCTTTAATTGTGATTTATCCAAGCATTGGCCTACATTTCTGTTGAATGCTAAACATTGTTTCACCGCCTATAGGCCTACACGTATGGGCTTAAATGTGCAGACGGATAAACACGCCGCAGCTTATCCTCTGTAATGTTCATAAATGGTGGCTTAATGCGCCATGACAACCTACTTTTTGGATTAAACCATCCTTACGTAAACAGCTATACGAGCTGGCCTCAATAACAGGGGCTCCTCTATAGATGTCTGTTCATCACAAGGGAGCAGCTGCTTAATTCTAATATAATAATGTAATTCTGTAAAATAGAGCACAACAGAGGCAGGATTTCTAAGGCTGATACAGATTGTTATATTTCATTGTATATAACAAATAAATAACATGAACATTTATGATTAGAAACCCTTAGTAGCATTTAAAGCACCCAAAAAGCATGAAGGTAAATATAACATCAATGGAATTAAAATGATTATGAATATAGACAAGGAGTGAGAACAAGCCTCATCTCAGTGATGCAAAAATCATACAAATATCCCATAAAGTAGTCACAATCATTATATTTTCCACTACTTTACTTCATACGTTTTCCTATTAGCCTTTGACAACTGTAATGTCAGAAAAAGGAAAATATAAATTAAAGTATATGTATGTTTACATCTAATGTTCAGTTTCTGTTGTGAAGAGCTGATAATTGACCTTAATTCAAACTATAGCTTGTTGTACTGTCTAATAATTCTGCTTAACTTCATAAAATAACACTTTATTCTTTACTTTAATCCATGAAAAAGAGAACTACAAAGCAGTGAGTTTAAACCATAGGATTTACACACGTTAAAGTGGGGGCTGTTGAGTTGTAGTTAACCTGCTTTTGAGGCCTCCTGCCCGGCCGTTCTGCTCCGTATAATGTCGGTAAAGAGGTGAAGTGTTTCCAGCGGGGTTCTGCTCTGAAGCAGCCCGGGAAAAGGCTGAGGTCAGCGGGTTCACAGCTCCATTCTCCCCGGTGTCCTTAAACACGGGTCGTGTGACTCCGCCCCTGTGACGCGGCGTGACGTCACACACACCGTGTTCGATTTCCCGGACTGAAAATCTGGGTCAATCTAAAAGCAATGAGACAGCACCAGACCGGAAGTACGGTAGTAGGATTTCCAAAATAATAAGATTCAGGTTTATAGTCAAGTAAATGACTGATTTACTGAATGAAGATATGAAAATGTAGGAATATGTTTTCAAATGTTGTATGTATTGTATGCATTTTGTTTAGTTCATTTTCAATGTAAGTATCCCACAAGTTGCCATTTATTATCCATATTAGCCCACTAGGCCAGGGGTTCCCAAACTTTGCCATGCCAAGGACCCCCATATAGCATTATCCTCTGGCGGGGACCCCCTGTAGCAATTTTGTTGTCTAACCCTTTTTAAATGATGTGTACAAGTGCCTCACGATTGAGCATGCATTGCCACTACATTTGGGGCCTTCTGCCTGATAAAAGCTGTTACTCCGCTTTTTTGCCTGTCATAGCCACTGCCCCATCTGAACAAACACCCACACAACGAGACAAGTCAAGTCCATTTGAGATGATGAATACTTGGAAAATGTCTCTTCCTGTGGTCCTACCTTCCAGTGCTTTGCAAAATAATATTTCCTCAACAAAGTTGTCTTCTGAAATAAATCTGATGTATGCAAGCAATTCTGCGACATTTGCTACATCCGTGCTCTCATCCAGCTGCAGAGCGAAACATTCACTAGCTCTCACTTGCTCCAAAAGCTGAGCAGATACTCAGTTTCACTCTGTGATTCAAAAACAAAAAATATTAAAAGATTGGCATCAAAGGACACATAGATTGATAGATATACAGTTATTAATAACATCTAAAAATAAAAAAATTAAACTTTAAAAAATAAAATCCTGTTTCCCTCAAACTTTGCGTGACCTCCCCTGGCGCCCCCTGGCGGCTCCCCGGGGGGTCGGGGCCCCCACTTTGAAAAACACTGCACTAGGCTACCAGTATATGTTTGCATGCACATGATAATCAGATATTTGTTTTTACCATATATCTTATGGTCTTAATCTTAAGATGTATCGAGTTAGGGTAGGTCGTTTTGGCTTTACGGTTTGGATAGTGTTATGACCTGGCTCAAAAGGCCACAACAAAGAGGAGACACACCATATCAACGGTAATCAAGTAATTCAAATTAACCAAACCTGCCAAAGACAATGATGGTGAACTTCTACACCTCCATCATCGAGTCCATCCTCACCTCCTCCATCACCATCTGGTACGCCGCAGCCACAGCCAAGGATAAGGGCCGGCTGCAGCGGGTCATCCGCTCTGCAGAGAAGGAGATCGGCTGCAATCTGCCATCCCTCCACGACCTGCAAACCTCCAGAACCCTGAGGCGGGCAGGGAAGATAGTGGCCGACCCCTGCCAGCCTGGACACAAACTGTTCTCCCCCCTCCCCTCTGGCAGGAGGCTGCACTCCATCAGGACCAAAACCTCTCGCCACCTGAACAGTTTCTTCCCCTCTGCTACCAGCCTCTTAAACAAGGCTCGGCCCCCCACTGACACAACGTAGACTCTATGCATTACATTAATGCACACAATGTTCAAATACTGCTTACTGCACATATTCTTATTTCATATTTTATATTCTATAACTCTCCTATACTCAACTCCTATAATTCTTTGTTTTATATTTTATGTATGCACCACGATATCAATTCAATTTCCTCGTATGTGTGAACCTACCTGGCAATAAGCCCGTTTCTGATTCTGATTCTGTGCAAAGTGAGTAAAGCATGAGGTGTGGACGTCAGTGGTATCAGTAGTGGAAACGCAGGGTGAAGGTTGCATGGACGCGTGAGGGTGCTGAGGTGCACAAAGTAAAGCAACTGAAGTAACAACAGCATACTCAACAGAACTTTCTGGTCTATTCTGATGTGAAATTAATTTAAAATAAGATTATTTTCTTCTCAACCTCTAACACAGTCTTACAAATTCAAGAGATTTCCATAAAACAAGGCTCATCCAATACTTATAAAATAGCAATACTCATACTTATTTTTAAATTCAAACCCATAAGCCTTTAGGGCAGGGGTGTCAAACTCAAATGGGTTCTAGTCGAGGGCCGGACTGGTTCAATGTTTATCGCAAAACTTATTGAAATGAACTTATTACACATATTACACCTGGGACTAACAAAGCTTAAATTATTACCTGTAAAAACAACATTAAACATGATATAATCAGTTGCATTCATTTCTTATGGCTCTATCTGCATTTCTTATGAGTACATTTCTCCACAGGCCAACAACAGCTTCAACAAAACTATTTCCCTCAAAGAGAAAAGCAAACATGCCCTGTTGTCGTGAGAGAAAGTGCAGAAGGAAACATCCATTAAACTCAGGTTGCTGCTCTGTGATGCTAGCTCAGATACTTGGCATCTCATCTTGGGTGCAAGGTCATCAATGTTTGGGCTCAGGCTCTGAGCGGAGGAGACCCTCAGGATGGAGGGAAGGTGTGCGTGCAATATACCGGCGGGCCAGATCTAATAGTAATTAGAAATTATCCTGCGGGCCGAAATTAAATCCACCAAGGGCCAAATCCGGCCCCCGGTGGATTTAATTTCGCCTTGAGTTTGACATGTGTGCTTTAGGGGTTGATAAGTAAACATTAAATGTCCAATAAAGATTAAATAATGTGCAGAGAATATATTTACATAAAAAGTTAATTTAAGAAAATAACAAAACAAAATTGAATGAAATATATATATTTGTATTAGGTTGAAGTAAGAATGTGCAATCAAGAGATGCAATTACAAAATAATACAGATAATTGTTTTAAACTTAAAGGTCACCTATCGTGCTATTTTTAGGCAATAGCATAGGTCTCAGATATATACAAATATATTAAAAACATGTCTATGAAGTGTTTTGCTCCAAATACCAAACAGATCATTCTAGCCATGCCTCATATCCCTCTATTTCACTTCCTGTTTCTAAAGTGCTGTTTGAGTATAAAGCAAAAAGGAGGGGTCTGAGCTCATGCGGGACCCGGCAGCTACCGTCTAAACTAAATGCTGCCGTGATGAAACGCCATATCATAGATCATCAAGGATTCTCTCTGAAACAGTTTGGAGCTCAAAGGCTTTCTCTCTTACCGGTTATACCACAAGGTGAGTTCATTTTTACTTCCTGCTTCTTCACACACATGCTCTCCAGTACAGGTTAGCTCTGAGTGTTAGCGATGCTAATGTAAACACCGACCATATTACGTCCAAAACAGTCGGGCATTGTTTCTGATAGCAACGTTTCTGATTGGGCCGTGGGTCCACATTTCAGATATTACGTCATATCGGACGCAAATCTGGATCAGCTCCGTTGTTCCCCCGTTTTTAGAGATTTGGGTACGGAGGAAAAGAGAGAGGGTTTTATTTCCTGACGCTGCGTGAGTTCCCCGACACACCGGGGACACATGTTGATGTATAACAGACATCAAAAAGTGCATTTTGCATGATAGGTCCCCTTTAAGTAAAACATTCAAAAAAAGATCAAATACAATAAAAAAATATATTTGAATGAATCAAATTAAAAAATAAATAGGATAAATATATTTATACAAACACAAGTTAAAGAAACAATTTCCAATAAGATAAAATAAAACAGAATAAAAATGTTGATATATAAACTAGTATTTAATAACAAAATTGCACCATATCGTTTTATTTTGAAATCCCACTGCCAGAAGTCTTTCACCCCACTCTCTCGAGATTGACGGTTCGTCTACGGGATTATTCGTGAACTCAAGTGCCCCCCAGTCCACCGATGAGAGCTGAAACTGTTTTTACAGCTGACACACTTCCCCTTTCGATAAGGTCAGTCACTTACAACTGCTTTCTGTACATTTAACCACCTCTGAACCCTACCACGCGCTGTTAAAAAGTACGCAAACAACAACAACCAACAGCCACACTGCTGCTCCACCACCACAACAACAACAAAGAGCACGCAAAGGCTGTCGAACTCACCCTCCACCTCTCTCAGAATACATGTGGAGAGAAGGGGTGTGTTTTATTGGATGTTAAACACACGTATACAACTTTTATTATAAAGGGAATTAGATTCATGAGTGCTTTTATTCTCTCATCTCCGCATCGGTAGGCCAATGGTGGGGAGGCAGGGAGAGAGAGAGAGAGGGGGGAGGAGGTGGTGGTGGTGAAGCAGGCAAAGGGGGGTGGAGGGATGTTGAACAGTCCTACAACCATCTTTACTGTCCCGTTTATCCGCCATATAGCAGCCGGCGACTCCCGTGGACTAACTTCCTGCATGTGGCCGTCGCTGCGCCGGGGATCCTGAGACTGTCCAATGCGCGCCTGTCCGTGGATGGTGCGTAATAATCATCTGGAGAGGCCGAGGCCGACATTTTACCCCGGTCCGGAGGAGCCTTAACTCCGAAGGGGACATCCGAGGACACGCTATAGGGTAAATCTCCCTGCCTTCGCTTTACTGCGTATCATACACGCGTGAAATGCGCTTTTACATCAAGTTTAACGAGTTGTTGACGCATATTTGAAAACACAGAGGGAAGATATGTGCTTTGAATGGTGTTCTATGATACAAATGGCTACTTTCACTTGGATTTACACAATGTAGCATGCTTGGCACACTTGATTTTGGAGGATTTTTTTATAGGATTGTTTCGAAACATTGTCACAGGAAGCACAACATATGTAACAACGTCAATTTAAATGTTTACATAGACATTATTACGATATATGTGTACTTAAAATGCAGTTTGAGTGCATTTACACATTTGGTACGCAGTTAAAACAGCTCACTGTGTGTTGTTTTCACGCAACTGAACCTTTTGTATGGATCTATTTACCCCACATTTTAAAGCGGTAATAACTTGCCTGGGCATGCATCGTTTCCCCCACCTATCGGCAGCAGCACCTGCAGGAGGACAAACAGCATCCAAACTTGTTGTGTGATTTATTCCTCACGTCAACTTTAATATTTAACCAAAGTCCGAGTGTATGTGTGTGTGTGGCTGTAAAACTGACTTGTTACACCTGCACGAGGCTGCATGTTAACGCCGATCCACATGCTTAGAAATCGGCCGTATTAACAATTAATATTGGACATCCGGTGGCACTGCCAGCTGCGCCCCATTTTTATTGTTGTCTTGCGCTGAGAGGAACCCTGTTGTCTCTGCTGGAGACTCCGCGACGCGTGGTGGCTGCTTTTTGGGGTAGGGATTGATATTTTATCTTGATTTAAAACATGCATGGATTGTGGTTGTTGCTGTGTGGGGAAAGAAAGCTGGATGTGGAAGCGCGGTTCCTCTCGCCGTGCCATGCGGGGCACATACACTGCTGGCTGCCACCATGGCACCTTCTCTCTCCGGCTCTCTTTATGTGCTGCTGCTGTTGTATCCAGCTGTGCGGACACACTACACCGTTTAACCCCCATCAGATGCACCGATCTGGGGGGGAGGATACACAGTGGTGTTTTAGTCCGGAGGACGCGCACCGGATGGCAGCGAGGCGAGGATAGGGGGCTGCAGACCGGGCCACTTTGGCTTCGTTTATACGGGAAAAAGGAGCTCCAAGGACACGGGGAGGAGAGACAGGGGGCGCATCCAGGTCGTTTGGGTTTATTTTTCTCCATTGCTGTGATTTAGAATGCAAGATAAGAGGAGATTTCATAAGCGTCACGGAGAGCTTTGGCAGATTTTGGGATGTTTAATTTGACAAATTGGCCTCTCAGACAGACCGATAGCCACCGTCTCACCCCCCCTTTGCTCCCCCGTCTACCCTTCTCTGTTTTCGGACACTCTCTCCGCCATCACAGCCTCTCTTTGGTTCTTCCTCATTTACTTTTTTCTCAACCTCTTTTCTCGTCTCTCCGTGCGTAACCTGCATCCATCCGTAACCGAGCTGTCCTCTGTCACACTGGAGGTGTTTTTTTTTTTTTTAAAGAGGCCTCCAGCTGTTAAAGGTTCATTGTCTGGTCACACTGCTTAGTCAGCCTGACCTGCTTCCTCTCTGATGTGTTAGCCACATGTTTGGATGAGAGGGCTTTTGCGTAATCTATAAAACCTTTTATTATAATACTTACTGTATATATATATCAATAAGAGGAAGTACCATGTGATTAATACATTCCTCAAAGTACTGACATATTATTAAAACTAGAATCAAATGAATACGTGATAAAGTACATCAACTCTCCTACAGGGTAGAACATATCATAGAGTAATATTTTTTTAAACCAACAAACACATTTACAACCCAAGTAATATATATGAGAGATTAAATTATTAGTCAATTGACAGAATGTAAATCTGCTTATCATTTTCATAATTAATTAATTCTTCAAGTAATTTTTTCATGAAAAAATGCTACAAATGTTTTCTTTCAGCTTCTTAGTTGTGAGGATGTCCACCTTTTCCCCTTTATGTCTTCTTATATCATATAGTAAATGGAATATGCTTTGATTTTAGACTGTCAGTCTGTTAGTTGGACATAAATAACAATTTAAAGTAATCATAGGAATTTGTAGGGTATTTTTTGCTATAATATGCATTCATTGTAATACAGCTGCTCTGTGTTGCATAACAAGTTGCTGCAAGGACAGAGGGTCCAGACATTGTTCATAATAAGTGCCTTATTGATAAACTTCAAGGGTCAAATGTTAATATATATATAAATACAAATGGGATTTTACAATCTACCTGTGTGATTGAGATCATTGAAATATAAATAATTGATATCATGTTGAAAGACACCCATTATGATAGCTATTGATAGCTCTGCTTTCTTCTTCTACAGCTATAGTTTCAGACCATCTTCACGTCCCTTCACTTGTACTTAGTGTCATATATTCGCCAAGAAAGAGACGAAACGTACACTAAACAAAGGAAAAGATGAATTTCACTGATGGCATTATTGATTTTCTTATATTTTGTATAGATGTTATGATGCTATGAATATCAGATTTTCACTACAGGGCTGCGCAATCAACATTTAATCTAAATCGCAATATGGACTGCTGCAGTATTCAAATCACAGTAAGCGTAGTATTTGTTACAAATATCTGAAATAAATTAATGAATCAAATATTATTCGGCAGACTTAATAAGAAACACTGGCCGTTTCTCAATGTCGAGTAAACCTACTGCAGAGCCGCTATTTCAAGTATACTTCGTCATCAAGTGGCGCCGAAGGACTGTTTTTAAATGCATGTTAAATGCCCAGCATTCGGCGCCGCTAGATGACGTAGTATACTTGAAATAGCGGCTCTGCAGCAGGTGTACTCGACATTGAGAAACGGCCACTGTTTTGTTCACAGTCTTGTCAGGGCCTGGCTCTTGGCGATAACAAAAACGTGGAACGGACACGATATAAGGAAGATATTTATTGTAAACCAAACAACTAAACAAAAGAGCTTCCACAATGGGACGTGTTAATCAGTCAGATCAGTCGTGTGGGTGTGGGTGTGTGAACGTGGTGGAGTGCAAGGTGTTGAAACTAAGAGGAAGGGAACGTCAGGTAGCTGCTCTCAAAAACAGATCCTCCAACCGAGAGAGCGAACGAGACTCTGGCCGTTTCTCAATCGCGAGGATGCTGGCTTGGTAGTCGCGTACTTCCAAATCACTTCCTTCAGAAACGAAGCCAGTATGCTTCCAAGCCACGGCTTCAGAAAACGAAGAAGAATGGAACAGGCTAACAAGTGTGCCACTCTCTCTAACGGTTTCAACATAAACTGTACCGAAAATAAATACCTCACGATGTCTATCTAATTATGAACTTGCTTTACTTTCACGGAACACATTGTTGGTGATAACAAATGTAACAAAGTAACACATTTACCAACACATGTTCTACGCCACTACATACTTACATGTAAATGTGTGCGGCGTCGGTTCAGCCATTCTCCGCAAGGGTTTTTAAAATTGGTCCGTGCGCAAAGCATTGTGGGGATTTTAAGGATGCGGCCTCGAAATTTCCCCCAAACCAAGGACGCGGCCTCGGTGGAATTCCAAGTATACTGGAGATTGGAACAGTACTTCGGCGGCACTCGATGACGTAGCATCCTTGAAATATTGGCTTGGAAGCCAGTATCCTCGAGATTGAGAAACGGCCTCTGGCTCGAGCCTTTCACTCCTCCGGTACCGGCGGCCAGGTGCCCTCAATCAGCGCTGATAGGGAGGAAGGGAGACCGTTAAAGGGCCATGCACACACAACAAGAGAGAACGAGGCAGGGGTCGTCACTGTCTCCTAAAAATCACAGTTTTAATATTATTTGAAAATGGAATCTCAGTGAAAATGTGAATAATGTAGAAAATAGCCATTCCCTTTAACATTGTGATTCATATCATTATTGCAATATCATTGCATTTATAGTTTTCCTCCAAACTATGCAGCCCTGCACTAAAACTATCACCTTTCCCCAAAATAATTCACAATTTGTACATTTTTGCTGTAAATGACCGAAATCCTTATAAGGACAAGAAGGTATTTGCATCTATAAAAGTGAAAGTGAATTCAGTCTTGCACTAACAGGAAACCTCACCACACTGGGAATGTGTTTGTCTTGTCAGTATTTAATTTGCCAGTTGTTACATAAGTCGTGTTGGCATCCACTTTTCCTTCAGTCTTGTTTACAGAGAGCTAAATGGATCGCTGTGAGCGTAAGAAGCCGATGGTTGTTGGTGCTTATTGACCCGCAGTGCTTTGAGACGAAGCAATTTCCTTTTCGTCTCCCTGTTGCTTTACGGTGAACACTGTGTGTTTATGAGACCTTTGGACCCAGCATATGTTGAACACACAATAAATAATCGCAGGGTTGTTATTGCACGGAAGCTCCTATATGAGCCGGAGTATAAATACAAATCTGTTTGTGTGCATCTGTTCCACCTTGTTGGAACTGCAAATACCTGCAGGTGCACTGTAGTGAGAGTGGAGAAGATGAAAGGAAATGGTGGAGGACGTCATTGAGATGAATGCATGCATGTCTCATTGTTGTGTGCAGGAAAGGACATAAAATATAAAGAGAAATGTGGCTCCTTCTCTGACAGAATTATATTATTATTTATCCCCAGAGAGGAAATTCAGCAGCAGCACAAGAACAGGAGAAAGAGAACTTATTAATAAATTATTAGAAGCATACAAAGTAAAGGTACTAGTAGCCTACCAAACACTAGTGTTGTACTGAAACTACATGTTGGGAAAATCATTTACAAGAGTTGAATTTGAATGTGGTCTTTATGAAAAGTGCTTGGGTTTTGTATAAAGGGCTTGCCATTTGAAATGCCTCGCTGAATGCTGCCTCAAATATGCTTTTTTCTCGTGTTAAAAGCACAATAACATCTGGTTTAATGTGATTAAGAAGTGATATACTCGATAGAGAAGAATCTATAATACTTACTGGATATAACTATGTAGGTATTTACCACAGCTGTAGGAAAAGCTTAGAAAAAAGACTTTAAAACTGCTTGATTTTTCTCTTTGGTAAAGGTGTACGGACCCTGCATTGGGTTTAAAGCACAATAACATGTGGTTTCATTGGATAAAGAAGTGATATCATCTGCATACAGTAGAATATGTAATACTATAGCTGTTAAGACTTTCTGCCAGGCTGCCATGACCAGGGCTTTATGGCACAACCTGGGAATAACAAAGCTCTGTGATCTGTTTGATGTATATGTCATTTACCACGGCTGTAAAATGCAGGAAAAGCTAACAAAAATCTTTAAAATGCTTGAAAAAAGTTCTTTAATTTGACTTTGGTAAAGTTGTATGAACCCCGAATAAAGTATACGCACAATACCATCTGGTGTAATATGATAAATAATTTTAAATGATCAGACTATTGTATACAGTAGGCTATATTATGCTATAATGTACTTCAAAATGCACATTGAAGTGGTTTCATTTTGATCTGGAAGACGTGTACATTTTGGTTCTGTAGTAAAACACTATAGTATAGTACCGCTAAAAAGCATAGTGTGTAATATAAAACCAGTGTTGATAGCACCTGAACAAACTGTACTGTTGATTCAAGCGAACTACCGACACGAAACGTCTTCGTCCTTGTGTAAACTCCCAGTGTTCAGCACTCCTGCGCTCAGCACTGCTGCTCAGGTTTCACGATAAACATGTGAATCTTGATGCTTGTACTACATTCGCTACGTCCGTTTGGTTATCTCCTGACCCCCCTCTACGTGTCTGACGAGTGTTTGTGTACACGGCATGTTGCTCTCTGCACCAAATACCAGTTTTCCATGTGGCATGCCAACGCAGTGTCATAACCGCCCAGCCAATCCTCATTTCCTCATTCTTTGTGTGCTTGAGGTCACAGAGAAAGCATTATTGCATTGTTCTCAAATCACTGAACTCGGGTCAGTTTGAGCCAGTTTACTCAGGTGTGTGTGTGTGTGTGTGTGTGTGTGTGTGTGTGTGTGTGTGTGTGTGTGTGTGTGTGTGTGTGTGTGTGTGTGTGTGTGTGTGTGTGTGTGGTGTGTGTGTGTGTGTGTGTGTGTGTGTGTGTGTGTGTGTGGTGTGTGTGTGTGTGTGTGTGTGTGTGTGTGTGTGTGTGTGTGTGTGTGTGTGTGTGTGTGTGTGTGTGTGTGTGTGTGTGTGTGTGTGTGTGTGTGTGTGTGTGTGTGTGTGTGTGTGTGTGTGTGTGTGTGTGTGTGTGTGTGTGTGTGTGTGTGTGTGTCACTGGCATTTGTTTTCAGAAGATATTATGATAGTGACGTTCGTTCCGGTGCACGTGCGACAGCATTTAGCACTAGGGCCTACATCGAGATTAAGATTAACTAACTTCTTATGGGAACACCCGCATATACCTATGGAGTTAGCCAGATGTGTGTAAATTACTGTTCATGGTCATTTGAAAACAAATGCCGGTGTCGGACAGACACAAACACGCAGAGCACACACACACACACATACACACACACACACACACACACACACACACACACACACACACACACATCATGCGCCTTGGTAACTGGACATCTCCTTCATAAAACTAATAAAAAGGGGGAGTAATCGGGCGTGTGTGTAGAGGTGTGTGTAGAGGTGTGTGTGGTTAACACGTAGCAGCCTGCAGTCACTCTTAAGCTGTTCTGATGAAGGTAAACACAGCGAAGGCAGTGCATAAAAAGGCACAGCTCTCGGCGCGCTGGTGCTGCACTTCTCAGAGGCGGAGTATACGTCCCGCTGCCTCCTGATGCTGCCTGCAGCCATTTCATGAAGTGAAGGAGGTGTTCCTTCTATAAAACAGCTGCGGGCAGCACATACCGTGAGAGTCCCGGACATGAATTCATAGATCAAGGCAAGGCAAGGCAAGGCAAGGCAAGGCAAGGCAAGGCAAGTTTATTTATATAGCACTTTTCAACACAAGGCAATTCAAAGTGCTTTACAAAAAATGAAAGAGATTAAGAAAATGGCATTTAAAATCAGTCATTAAAAAGAAAAGCTAATAAAATAAACATTAAAAGAAAAAATACATGGATAAAAGTTACAGTGCAGTCTAAGATATGAATAGTTCAATTAAAAGCAGCGACAAAAAGAAAAGTCTTCAGCCTCGATTTAAAAGTAGTAAGAGTTGCAGCGGACCTGCAGGTTCCTGGGAGTTTGTTCCAGATATTTGGAGCATAATAACTGAACGCTGCTTCTCCATGTTTAGTTCTGACTCTGGGGACAGAAAGCTGACCAGTCCCTGAAGACCTGAGAGATCTGGATGGTTCATAATTTAGCAGGAGGTCAGAAATGTATTTTGGGCCTAAACCATTCAGTGCTTTATAAACCAGCAGCAGTATTTTGAAATCTATTCTTTGACACACAGGAAGCCAGTGTAAAGACTTCAGAACTGGAGTGATGTGATCCACTTTCTTAGTGTTAGTGAGGACTCGAGCAGCAGCATTCTGAATTAGCTGCAGCTTCCTAATAGATTTTTTAGTGAGACCTGTGAAGACACCATTGCAGTAGTCCAGTCTACTGAAGATAAAAGCATGGACAAGTTTTTCCAAATCCTGCTGTGACATTAGTCTTTTAATCCTAGATATATTCTTTAGGTGATAGTAGGCTGATTTAGTAACAGTTTTAATGTGACTGTTGAAACTCAGGTCAGAGTCCATGACTACACCTAGATTTCTGGCTTTATCTGTTGTTTTGAACATTGCAGACTGAAGCTCAGCGCTAACTTTTATACGTTCTGCCTTGGCTCCAAAAACCATTACCTCAGTTTTATCTTTGTTTAATTGGAGAAAGTTCTGACACATCCAGTCATTGATTTGTTCAATGCACTTACTCAGTGTTTAAATTGGAGCATAGTCTCCTGGTGAAATTGTTACGTAAATTTGTGTGTCATCTGCATAGCTATGGTAACTTATTTTGTTGTTCTTCATTATCTGAGCCAGTGGTAGCATGTAGACGTTAAAGAGAAGAGGCCCCAAGATGGAGCCTTGAGGAACCCCACATGTCATATTTGTCAACTCAGATGTGTATTTACCTATAGAAACAAAGTTGTTTCTGTCCTTTAAGTAGGATTCAAACCAATTCAGAATTGTTTCCGAAAGTCCCACCCAGTTCTCCAGTCGGTCTAGTAATATGCTGTGGTCAACAGTGTCAAACGCAGCACTGAGATCTAATAATACTAACACTGAAGTTCTGCCACTGTCTGTGTTTAAGTGGATGTCATTAAAGACCTTTACAAGAGCAGTCTCAGTGCTGTGGTTTGGACGAAAGCCTGACTGGAACACATCAAAACAGTTATTTAAATGCAAGAAATTACTCAACTGTTGAAAAACAACTTTTTCAATGATTTTACCTAGAAATGGGAGGTTTGATATGGGCCTGTAATTGTTCATTACTGAAGCATCTAGATTATTCTTTTTTAAGAGCGGTTTAATGACTGCAGTTTTCAGGGCCTGTGGAAAAATACCTGAGTGAAGAGATTTGTTTACTATATGAAGTAGATCTGAGGCCATGCAAGGCAAAACATCTTTGAAAAATCCTGTTGGAATAATATCAAGGCAGCAGGAGGAGGACTTCAGAAGTTGAATAATGTCCTCTAGGTTTTTATCATTAATCTGATGGAATTGTGTCATGATGTCTGAATTGATGTTAAGTGGAGATAGGGACAACACATTTGCTGTTCCTGATGCAGAGGCACTGACTGCTTGTCTGATTTTCTGAATTTTGTCAGTGAAAAAGGAGGCAAAATCATTGCACGCCCTGGTGGATAGAAATTCAGAGGCTACTGACACTGGGGGGTTAGTTAGTCTGTCGACGGTAGCAAACAAGGCACGTGCGTTGTTTTTGTTTTTGGTAATGATGTCAGAGAAGAACGATTGTCGTGCGTTTTTCAATTCCAAATTATAAAGGCCAAGTCTCTCTTTATAGATTTCAAAGTGAACCTGGAGATTTGTTTTTCGCCACCTGCGTTCAGCTTTTCGACATTCTCTTTTTTCTGTTTTCACGGTCATGGCCTTTCTCCATGGAGATATTTTCTTGCCAGACACTTCCTTTACCTTAGTTGGAGCAATGGCATCTATAACATTTTTAATTTTTGAATTAAAATGATCTACTAGCTCATTTACTGAGATGTTGGTAGGGGCAAGTGTGGAAGAGAAATTCTGAGTAAACATTTCCCTAGTATTTTCAGTTAAACATCGCTTTGTGGTTACCTCTTTTTGAACATTTTTGTGAACAGAAATAGAGCTCTCAAAGAAAACACAGGAATGGTCAGAGAGTGCAACATCAGTCACCACAACCATAGAGATATTCAGACCCTTTGAGATAATTAAGTCCAGAGTGTGCCCCTTATTGTGCGTGGGCTCCGTCACATGCTGAGTCAGTCCATAGCTATCAAGAACACAAAACAGTTCTTTAGCCCCTCTGTCCTGGGGGTTGTCAACATGGATGTTAAAATCACCAACAATGACTAGACGGTCAAAGTCAATACACACTATAGACAGCAGTTCAGTAAAGTCATCAGAAAAGCTTGCACAGTATTTGGGTGGTCTATAGATATTTAGAAACAGAGCTCGAGAGGAGCATTTCAGCCGAAGGGCCACATATTCAAAAGAATCAAAGTTTCCATACGATGTCTTCCTGCATTGAAGGGAATCATTGAACAGAATAGCAACTCCACCCCCTTTCTTATGCATTCTTTCCTGACTCATAAAACTAAAGTTGGGAGGGGTTGATTCGATAAGAACAGCTGCACTGTGATTTTGTTCAATCCAAGTTTCTGTTAAAAACATAAAATCGAGACTGCACCTGAAGGCAGACTGGTTTACTCTCCTGTTTTGCCAATCCGGTGCTTAAACAAATAGCTCTACACCCCTGGCCGACATGTCCTTAAAATGAAGTCCGAGTTTGAAATATATCTCAATTAATGTATGCACTGCCATTTCCCCACATAAACATAACAGTCTGCAATGAAACGGTTGTCTCCTGTGCGCTCCTCTTCCTACTTGGCGCACCGGTAACTTTCTCGTGCGCACGAGAGGCTGAGACCCTGAGCCGCCGAATCCCTCGGAACATCATAAAGCCCTTTTCAACGGTTTTTCTGGTGAGAGATTAACTAGGCTAGTGGAAGAAATAATATGACTGGTATAGGTGCGAAAAATAAACACTTTTTGAAAAAAATATTATGATAAAATATTTTTTAAACTCACAGCTATTTCGCGGCCCGGCAGTAACACCTCCGCGCCCCGGACCTGTCCGCAGACCGGGGGTTGGGAACCCCTGATCTAGAGAATTGGAACGGCTCTTATCATGGCTGCCACTGAGGGACTTCCGGGTCATTTCACTCCGTTAGGAAGGTTCCTAAGCTAAATGGACTATTCGACTGCAGCCTAACACTTATTTTTGTGTTGTGTATCAGTGTTATTTTTATATCTTTTTATCTTTTTTTCTGCCCAAAAACTACTAAAATAAACATCAATGTCCACCACTGCAGGCTGTTTGTTGCTATACCAGCGAAAAATGATGCATTGTAAATTCTTTAACTTGGCTAGCTTAGCAAATGTTCCTGTAAGCTAATAGGAGTGCTAACGTTTAGCCTAGCTTGATATATACATATTTGCATCTTTAATACTGCTAAATTCAACGTATCCTTCAAGTAAGAAAAAATGATGCATTGTAAATTATTTAACTTAGCTAGTTCTGCACAAGTTCCAGTAAGCTAGCAGTGCTAACATTTAGCCTTCTGAATGTTAGCTTCCACTCTCATGTCCTTAGGCGCTTTCACACTGGAGTACTTTACCCGTTTAGTTCCGTTAGTACCTCTTATTTTGCGTTCACACCAAAAAGAGAACTTAGTTCTGAGAACTTTTACCCCCCTTTGTAGTCCCTGCTAGAGGTGGTACTTTCCTGGGGAGAAAAAAGTACAAATCTCTGATTGGCTGGGCGAATTGCAAACCACGCCCCGTAAAACTCTGAAAAGTTTTGTGAAGCCGCCATTGTATTTGCTGGCAATTCTTTCACACACACATACGGGTTTTGGGCCGAGGGCGACACCGTACTTCCGGTATCCACCATTTCACACGAGGTGCGAGCAGAATATCATAGTCTATTGCCTTAATCAATATCTAGTCAACTCTAAAATACCACATATATGCATTGGCATGATAATATTATTGTGACAAGTGGGGTATTCACCTGGTGTTTCCAGAAGATAGACGTAGATGCTGCCAAAATCGACGAAGGCCACTTTCGAGAGTCGTTTTTCCATACATCTGCAGGCAGTCTGTAAGGGCAATCGGACAACCCACACAGCTCTAGTTTACGCTGGTAACGACCTAGAGCACACCCCTCAAGTCCAGAGATGTAATCCGAAGACATGCAGCGATTTCTTCGGTCGTTAATTCAGAAAAAAAACCTAATGCACTCTGCCTGGCTACGTTAGCTAGCTGTTTATATTTGCACCTCCAGGATATTTGCACCTCCAGGAAAATGGCGTATTTCTATATAGATATATGGCGCGTGTTGCATTGTGGGTTGCTCGTGACGTCACTGTGTGTGAAAGAATAGCATTATTAGCATTAGCCCAGCGCAGAAACGCAGAGAAACTAACGTATGGCAACACAAAAGAAAATATGGGAGCGGTGGAGATGAGGAGGTGTCGGCGTTCTGGCGATTTACTCGGAAGGCTTCAGTAGAAGCTGCTGGGAGTCCCAGCAGCTTCTACTGAAGCCAGTCCCCAACTCCGGGGACTTCCGGCCGGGGACTCCGGGTGGCAGTATACGCCGTGAAGTTGTTTGCGGCCTGCCAGTAAACCCAAAGCAGAAGAAGAAGAAGTGACGTCAGCGGCTTCATTTGCCTAATCCTCCCCCAGGAACTTATTCCGGTGTGAACGCGATCTGCTCTTTAGTTCCATGGGGGAACTAAGTACGGCAAAGTACTTGGTGTGAAAGCGGCTCTTGTACCCTTTTGATCAGACACACATTTACCTTTTTACTTTACCCATTAAGGTTTCATTTAACTTATGATATATTGTCTGCGTCTAAGAAATGTTAACATTTAGCTAAAATCGATCTTCTTTGTCTTTCACTCCATTTACTCTTTTATAGGTTGTGTAATTGTTCACAAATAATCATTAAACAAAGCATAGTGCTGAAATGACGAATGCTAGCTGGTATTTATTCCTTTACAAATGTGACACGAGTGCTTTGCTGCTCAAACTCAACCTTTATCTAATGTATGAAAGCTTCTGCGTATTCTATTTTAAACATGCATTGTTGGCACGTCTTTTTCATGAAATGATATGTCCTACATTTCTGGCAGCAGCAGGCTTTTTCATGTTGAATAAATGGAGGTATTATTAGAAAAAGTAGCCGGAAAATAAGCAACAATATCCACCTTGGCTGAAAAGACAGTAAAAAGAGCTTTAATATCTTTAATGTTTAACTTCATAAAGACAGACTACAATACAACATATCATAGAGGACTTCTGTCAAATATTTCTTTTTTGAAAGGTTTAAAATAGAGGGTTATTGTAAGAAACAAACTGAAATGTCAACGGACTAAATTCTTCCTTATCTTATCAGAAAAACTAATCATATTCTTCAGACTGTACACAGATGCATCCTCACATCCTTATGATTTAACCCTAAGTGTACTTTTATTACTGTATAACTTGCTTTATGGCGTCTGTTGAACCCAAATATGATTTTCTGCTTCCCATCTTTTATGTTTAACTTCATAAACACAGAAAAAAAACACAACAGTTTAAAAAAAGAAAAGAAAAGACAACATTTCATAGATAACTTCTGAGAAAAGCTTTCTGTTAAAAGGTTAAAAATAGGCCCAATCCCAAACCACGCCCTACACACTCCCCCTCCGTGACGCAGTGAACTCCGTGGAGTGACACATGAGGCTCCTCCTGTCAGATGGAGGGAGTAAACACAGCGGCAAGCTTTGGGACGGCCTCCTCTCTCTCCGACAGGAACAGGAAATGCCGTAACTGTATAACAACGGTTTCAAATCAGCATCTCTTTGACAAAAAATACAATTAATAACTAAAATAAAACTCCAAACGGTGGGGCGGTGGTGGCGAAGTCGATAGGGACTTGGCTTGGCAACTGGACGGTCACCAGTTCAAGTCCCGGCAAGACCAAGTGCTACCGAGGTGTCCCTGAGCAAGGCACCATTCCCCACACTGCTCCCCGGGCGCCGTTGAAAATGGCAGAACACTGCTCCTAACACTAGGATGGGTCAAATGCAGAGAAACAATTTCCCCACGAGGGATTAATAAAGTATATCAAAATCACAAAAAAAATAAAACATCTTTAATTGTGTTACTTTTTTGTAAAGCTCTTTTAGTTTTAAACCTGATAAGCTTCTTAGTTTTTGCAACGGTCTGTAAATATACACAACTTTATAATAAAATGCACACATTTACCTTTTTCTCGACTAAACACAGGTTTGATCCTAAGTTAAAAACATATGAGGTCATCATGAGGTTGTTAACATCGCAGTTTATCAGTGGATGTTTGCTGGAACTACTTGTTAACAGCTTGTTTCCTGACGGACACACACAGCGTGACTCCGGTCAGGTAGAGACCGGTCTCAAGCTATGGTCTCAAGTCAGCATCGCTGCAGACTCGCTGTTTGAGGGCTTGATAGCCCACTCCCCCTCCACACCGCGCCACACTCGTTGCTTTGGAACAGCCCTCAATATGGCGGACCCTCCGCGCGAATGGAGGGGTAGTGGGTAGTGGGCATACTTGCCAACCCTCCCGATTTTCGCGGGAGACTCCCGATTTCATTGCCCTCTCCCGGTTTCCTCCCGGGGTCATATTTCTCCCGCATTTCTCCCGATTTCTGACAAAATCAGATTTACTCAGGACTGTTTCCACTCGGACTTTAATACAGCTACACCATTGTTTGGTTTCCATGGTAGCGCGTCTCTTTAGCAGCGCGCGCAACTCAAAGTCTGAGAGGGTGAGAAAGAGAGTCACAGAAAACAGAACAAGAATCGACAACTCGACCCTCTGCTCACTCCTCTTCCAGCCCACACATATGCTCCATCAAGACAGTGCACTTACAACTACAATAAGCATGTTAATGGAAATCTAATACAGCTCCGGCGATCCACTAGCACTCCCCCCCCACCCCCGCGGTGGTTTTGAAATGCTCCCGATTTCTGAGGTCTCAAGGTTGGCAATTGGGCCATAGCGTGTTGTCGTTAGGAAGACACATTTATATCCTGCATTTTCGCTTCTTCTGGCATCTCTTATTTTGTTGATCCAACATACTGAAATCAATGATAACTTATAGCAGCAATTAACCTCTCAAGCTTTAGCCTGATCTGCACCGAAAACTCCCTCCCTGGGGGGAACACAGGGATTTTAGCCTTTGAATACCATTTACATGCACTAAAACCTATAGAGCACACTACAGGAAAGGGAAAAAGCACAATCGGGCCTCTTTAAAAATGGTGTGTTATTGTATCAGTACTGGCAAACCAAATGAAATGTATATGGACACAATTGTGCTGTATGTTATAAAAAACATCTCACACTCCAGACCCCATGCTTTAACGCTGTGTTTACTTTATTTTATTGAGGTATAATTTGCATAATGTCGCATTGTGGCTTTCCCTTCCTCCAACAGCTTTTATGTTCAGGGGGTCCACGGGGTCTTAAAAAGTATTAAAAGTTGATAAATGAAAGCTATTAAAAAGTATTAAAGGGCATTTTCCAAGGTATTACATTTTGTAGCTTGTTTTCAATAAGTATATAAATGGTCCAAAGAGGTTGTATTCCACAGTCTGCCTGAATGTAATCATTGCGTAGGTGTGTAGTGTGATTCTGTGTAGTTTATTGATGGCATCCCGTTGGATTTGAGGTCATCTGAACAGGACATCGCACGCTCACTGCTTGATAGCGAGAAGCTCCGTTTACGCCGGTTGTTAAACAACATCGTTATGGGAAATGCAAGTCTGCGTCCAAATGGTTGGAAGATAAGGAGGAAGGACAATCAATACTGTATATAGTGAATGTGAGGTCAAGTGGTTTCACATCAAAACAGACCCATTTAGAAAACACACAGAATCAAATGAAGTAAAAAACAAAGAAATAAACAACATGTCGACTCAGCACATATACAACTCTGTGCTTTAACGCTGTGTATACTTTATTTTAATGCTGTATCATTTTGTGGCTTTCCGTTCCTCCAACAGCTTTCATGTTTAGCTTTTTAAATGTAGAATAAAAAGGAACACAACAAAATTACATGTGTAAAAGGTTTTCTGAGGAAAGTTAAAACACTGTATAATTGAAGGCAAATTTAAACAAAGAGACGTATTTAAAACCTGCATTTAAACATCTTGTATCGTCTTTTCTTATTGTACCGATCAAACATAATGAAATCAATGCTAATAGACTAAATAGGGAGGTATCTTGTAAGAACAGGACTGATACACAAAACAAGCTCTTCAAAATGGCTTCACCAGTCTGGCAGTGTTTTAAGGTGTGCGAAAAAGACAATAAAATAGCGGTATGCAACGTGTGTGAAGCAGAAATCCTGCAGCTCCGCCCGCTGTGACGGACCGGTGAGCGGAGCAACACACACTAAAGGCGAGTTCACACCGCAGTACTTTTCCCACAAAGGTTCATGAGAACTCTTTAGTTCTCATGAACTAAGTAGGCCTACAGGTCGCGTTCACACCGGAATAAGTTCCCTAAAGTAAGATTACGCGAATGAAGCCGCTGACGTCACTTCTTCTTCTTTTGCTTTGGGTTTACTGGCAGGCCGCAAACCACTTCACGGCGTATACTGCCGCCCAAAGTCCCCGGCCGGAAGTCCCCGGAGTTGGGGACTGGCTTCAGTAGAAGCTGCTGGGACTCCCAGCAGCTTCTACTGAAGCCTTCCGAGTAAATCGCCAGAACGCCGACACCTCCTCATCTCCACCGCTCCCATGTTTTATTTTGTGTTGCCATAAGTTAGTCTCTCCGCGTTTCTGCGCTGGGCTAATGCTAATGCTAATAATGCTAATGCGAGGATAATAAAATGGCGGCTTCACAAAACTTTTTGGGAGTTTTGCGGGGCGTGGTTTGCAATCCGCCCAGCCAATCAGAAATATAGCTCTTTTCTCACAAGAGAGCCGCTCGAAAGTCCCTGCTCTCTAGCAGCTCTCTGCTCTCTAGCAGGGACTTTCGAGGGGGTAAAAAGGTTCTCATTAACTAATTTTAGTACCGGCTCTTTTTGGTGTGAACGTGACAAAAGAGTTCTCATGAACTAAGTTCTCATGAACCTTTGTGGGAAAAGTACTGCGGTGTGAATGCGCCTATTACTGGATCAGTGAGCTGCACGAGACGATACTGACAGGCTGTCAGGAGAGAGAGAGGGGGAGGGACGGGAAGAGAGAGGGGGAGGGAGGGGGAGAGAGAGAGAGAGAGAGGGAGAGAGGAAAAGAGAGCGCTTCCTGTTAGGGCTGGGTCAAAAGTTCAGGACCTACATTGGCAGAGACCAGATGGATTCAGTCTTTTAACAAAGTTTAATAAAGGAAAAAAGGAGCAACTAAAAAACAATCCACAAAATGAAGGTGGATCTAGTTCACGCCGGTGGTGGCGGCAGGACTCAGGCTGGCTCGAGCAGACACTGGAAAGACAGAGGAAAAAACAAGGTTACTCTTCAACAAAAACAGCAAGAGAAAATCACACTAAGCTAGGATACTACGACGTTCAGCTCTACCGAGTGAGACGGAATTATCTGGCACTGGAGTGTGAACATGACCAGGGTTTTATGGAGGAGTTGATTAGATGAGTACAGGTGCTCCTCATTGTGAACCAGCTGAGCCTTCTAACGATCACCACACTGCACAGGAGAGAGAGAGAAGACAGAGGGGAGGAGGAGAAAGCAAAAACACCTAAACCATAACAGCTTCCGCTAATTTCTCCCGTGTTATTCTCCCAAGTTAATGTAAACTTGAATAATGTACTTCATTTGAATGTAATAATGATGTTGGTTGTTGTTTGTGGAAGCGCCAGTGAATGAGCATTAACTGAGTTTTAAACATCACTTTAAATGGAAGATCCCCATAGGCCCCGCCTACTCGATCGGATCGGCGATCGGTATCGTCCGATGCTGATTCCGGCGATCGGAGCATCCCTACTTTATTTATATAGTGGTTTCACATCAAACAGAACCCATTTTAAAAAACACGATGAAATAAACAACATGTCAACTCAGGACTGTACACGGATACATCTCTGTGCTTTAACGCTGTCACTGTTTCATCGCTGTGTAATCTGCTTTATGGCCTCTGTGTAACCCAGATATGATTCCTCCCCTCAGGCTGGAGGCTGAGCGCTTCAGGGATAGACATGTGAGAGGATCTCCACCCTCTCAACTCTCAACCTTCGGGTAAATCACATCCTCTCCTCCTCCTCTTCCTCTCCTCTTCCTGTTTCCCTCTCCTCATTCATATCTCTTATATCTCTTGCTTTTAAACTGAGTTGCTAAATATGTAACAATTTTAGAGCTGGAAATACCGTACATAATCAAAAGACAGCAATAACATGGTATTTAACACATCTCAAATTAGCACCAGAACACTCATTTGTGTTAAGTGGGTTTTCCTTATATATATTTTTATTGCTATTTTCATTGAAAGGCACATTTAGTTATACAGCACATTTCAACACAAGGCAATTCAAAGTGCTTTATAAAAATGAAAGACATTAAGAGCATTAAGTGACATATTATAAAATGGCATTTAAAAACACTCATTTAAAAGCAAAGGTAGATGAATTAAAGTGACAGTGTGAGATCCACACATCTGAAATGTTTTCTATGAACTCACTTTCTTTGTGCTTTCTTGTTTAACTTCTCCTTTAGTTATTTCAAGTGTTTCATGCCAAACGAACCCCCCTTTGTAAAATTCTAATCTGATCCCATGGTACCTTTTAGTTTTCGCCGAAACTATTCCTCTTTTTCTTTTTTTTAAATGCACATACTTAAAGGGGACCTATCATGCAAAATGCACTTTTTGATGTCGGAAATGTGGACCCACGGCCCTATCAGAAAGTTGCTATCAGAAACAATGCCCGACTGCTTTGGACGTAGTATGGTCGGTGTTTACATTAGCATCGCTAACACTCAGAGCTAACCTGTACTGGAGAGCATGTGTGTGAAGAAGCAGGAAGTAAAAAGGAACTCACCTTGTGGTATAACCGGCAAGAGAGAAAGCCTTTGAGCTCCAAACTGTTTCAGAGAGAATCCTTGATAATCCATGATATGGCGTTTCATCACGGCAGCATTTAGTTTAGACAGTAGCTGCCGGGTCCCGCATGAGCTCAGACCCCTCCTCTTTAAAGCTTTATACCCAAATCAGCACTTTTGAACAGGAAGTGAAATAGAGGGATATGAGGCATGGCTAGAATGATCTGTTTGGTATTTGGAGCAAAACACTTCATAGACATGTTTTTTATATATTTGTATATATCTGAGACCTATGCTATTGCCTACAAATATCATGATAGGTGACCTTTAAGTTTACCTTGTCTTTCTAGGACATGCAGAAGAATTGAGTTTGTCATAAAAACAGAAAAAGGACAGTAACTCACAGAGCTGTTTGATAATGTAAATGTTCTAAATATTTTAGATTATATTTGTGTGAATTAGCTACATGTTGCCCTTATAGTTAACAGAGTTGCAACCTACTTTATTTTCTTGCCGCCTAATTGTGTTTTTTTTCTCTCTGCAGCAGAATTCACTTGCACCGACGTTGCAACCGCGACCTGAAACCCGCCTGCCTCGGGCATGCCTCAGGTAAAGTGTGAACACGACTGAAAACTCACCCGTAACCTCTGATGCGGCTTTCACACCAGCGCTTTTCCCTTTCTAGCTCCGAGCGGGAGCTTTTCTGGTTCAGCTCCGGTTTCCCTTTTCTGCTCCCGCTCTGTTCACACCGCACAGTGCTGCCGCTGCTGCGTCATGACGTCACCGTTTACGTGCCTGCTTCATAAAATCCAAACCGTGCGGAAATCCCTCACATCGACAACAACAACAATGGCCGATTGTATTGAAGCGCTGTTCGCTTTGGTTATCCTCTTACGAAACGACATGGAAGGCATCGGACGACTTTACAAGGGACGACTTTACTTGGAACTTTACAAACATCACACGCAGGCATTTTGTTGTTGTTCAGGAGGCTGATCCCGCCCATGCCCCTGCCCCCGCCTCGACGTAAGAGAGACGTAAGCGACGCCGCCTCTTAGCTCCGAAGCTCTTGCCTCTAGACCGACAATTTTTTGGAGCTGGAAGTGAACCGGATTCCGGAGCTAAAAGGCGGCGCCTCTGCGGTGTGAACAGGAAAAACCGGTACTTTTCAGGCTCCAGCTCCGAGCCGGAGCTGAAAACGCGTTGGTGTGACAGGGGCATAAATGACTCTCCTCTGGGCCTTTTCTATTCTTGTTGCACAATTTAGAAACACATAACAGATAATGAATACAGTGCAGGAACAGGGAGAATTCCCACATACTCTAAAAAAAAGGTTAAAATCCACAAAGTTATAGAAAACAGAAAATGAATGTACATTACATTACATGTCACTTGTTAGACGCTTTTATCCAAAGCGACTTACATACTGTGGACAATCCCCACAGGAGCAATTTGCGGTGAACTGTCTCAGGGACACAACGACATGCTGACTGCAGTGGGGTTTGAACCTGTGCTCCCCTGATCCGAACACCAACGCACTACTCCTCTGCGCCACACACCTCCCGTATTAATATAATGGCAAACTATTAGAACAACTAACTAAAAACAACTATAAAATAACAACTAAATGTAAAACAAAACTGTATTCATGTTGGTAGTATGTGTGTCGCGGGGAATAATGGTTAATACAACTAAGAAAAATAATGTTTTATGGCATTATGGGTAAAATAAAGAAATAAGGAGATGCAACACGAACACATGGATATTAAATACATAGAAAAAAGCAGTAAAAAACACACCAAATAAATGGTCTTTCATCTAAGTCGTACCTCTAAATGTCATAAATGTATATACAAAAAGGGTTATAACAACAATAAGTAATACTAACACATAGTTAAGAAAAACTAAAACATAAAACAAAACAACTCTCCCTTCTCCTCCCTGCAGCCGAGCCTGAATGGAATGAAACACAAACATCATTAGTCTTTTCAGTCGCACCTCTAAATGCCCATTCAGCCGGGCATGAATGGGATGGAGCCTGTCATGTTTTATGCCATTATTAGTAAAACAAACAAATAAGGTAATGCAAAACGGGAACATGGATATTAAAGACATCGAGAAAAGCAGTAAAAAGAAAACACCAAAAAAAGCTTTTCCTTTTAAGTCTTAAATGTAAAAAACATGCATAAACCTTTTTTTCCCCAACTCTCCGTGTATCTTCCCTGCAGCCGGGCATGAATGGGATGGAGCCTGCGTTCGGCGAGGCGTACGGGGGGCACCGGGGTCTGCTGAGCCCCCACCCTCTGGCCATGTCACCACAGGGGGGCCGCACCGAGTACGACCAGGTGAGACACCATCAGAACCAGAATCTAAATCAGAATACCTTTATTCGTCCCACAGAGGGGACATTTACATTTGTTACAGCAGAAAAGTTCACAAGTTACACGGGCATCGAATATCTTTAAAAGTTTTCAGCAGTCCATGTAGATAATCTCACTGATGATACTGACTTTAAAGGTGTCATGGCCATTTCTACTGATCATAATTCCACTGTTGAGGTTGACTCGAATAGATTTACATTGTTCAATGTTCCAAACTCACATTGGTTTCTCACAGCATCTCTGTATAGTATGTGTATTCACTCTCTGTCCTACACGGCTTGTTGGAGCTCCAACGAGGCTTTCTCAGGCAGCATACAGGTCTTTCCTGTGTTAGAGTTTTACTCGCTACAGGGTGTACTTTGAGGGTTTGAGACTCTGCAGACCGTTTACATGCAGAAAAACCTTCATAACACAAGGGGCCGGGTAATAACCAGAAAAGCATGTCATGGGAGCTTTAAATCAGACTTTTAATTAAACCTTTTTACAAGCATTCCTGTGGGGACAATTTTCTTGAAGATTATTATTGTATAGAACCATCTCCTCCGTTCACATGTGGCCCTAATCCTCTTCCGTACTTCCAAATACACGATAGGAAAAATAGAGTTAGTGCTTTCTAATGGACCAACCTACTAACAGTATATTAACATATTTAGAAACCACATCGCATTTAGCTGAATCTTTTGTCCAAAGCGACGTACATTAAGTGCAATAAACCCTGAGGATGCTTCTGCATAAGTTACACTTTTTTTTGTATTGTCCACGGTAAAAGCAAGACAGAAGACAGGGGTTTTTCTCGATAGTATGAGGGCGCTAACGTGACTTGCCTATCAATCAATCAATCAACCTATTTTCCCTATTTATTCGGAACGCCCTAAAAACAAAGCTGTCTCTGCCGTCGGACGCTCTTTGACATGATTTTCATATTTCTGGAGTAATTATACAGTTTTCAACGAACAGAAATATTGTTTTCTGGCATCACTTAAACATTACGGGGGAAATCGGCATTTTGGTATGAAGGCGTTCCTTTTACCCGTTTTAGACAAAAGTTTGTTGTCTTTCTGAAGCTCGTTCGACCATTTTGGAGATTACACATTGTTTTTTTCACATATCAGTGATGTTGAAGCTCGTCTCTGTTTCTCTTTCAGAGCATCCTCCTCATGCTGGGCTCCCCGGCGTCTCCTAGAAAACGTCCCTTTGAGCTGCTCAGCGACCTGGTGGACGACGGAGGATTCGGAGAAGATCTCCTGCTCCCCGAGCGCTGGGACGTCTCCGCGCTGGACGAGATGGCCCGATACACCCGGCTGGGCCTCGGGGTGGGGGGGGAGCTGCTGGCCTGCTCCGAGGAGGCGGTGCTGATGAACCGCTGGGAAGAGGAGGAAGAGGAGGAGGAAGAGGAGGAGGAGGAAGCTGTACAGGCAGGGAGGGAGGAACTTCTTCCTGTTTCCACAACCGAGAGGGATTTAAGTGTTGCTGGGAAAGATGGAGGAGTTTCTAAGGAGGTGTATCAGGTGGCGCAGGAGGAAGAGGAGGCGGCGGCCGCAGGTTTGGCGTTGGAGCATTGCAGCGAAGAGCATAATTACTCTCTGAGCAAGGGGGAGGAGCTGGGGGCGGGGCCTAATATCCCCCAATCAGAAAGGGAGGAGGTGCAGGAGGAGGAGGAGGAGGAGCAGGAGGAGAGACAGGAGAAGACCGCGATACATCTGGAGGAGGAGGAAAAGGAGGACGAAGAGGAGGAGGAAGAAGAGGAAGATGAGGAGGAAGAGGAGGAGACGGCGGTGGAAGCTGAGCTCTCCAGCTCCTCAGAAACTGAATGTGGTGAGTAGAGCTGCGAAATGAATTGAAATGTTGTCAACATTACAAAAGAGTGGGGCAGTTAGTCAGAATGTAACCACTTCCTGTTCCCTTGTCTCAAAGTCAGTTTTTTTTTACATGTTTTTGGTTTGAGTCCTGAAATAAGGTCTGTGGTTGAGATTATAACATTTTTGTTCTACGACATAAAATACGTCCGTAAGTACCTGACTGGTGAACCTGAACATGTTGAGAAGAGATGCAAAATGTATTGAAATGTAATTTAAAATCCCCCAACGTGGTGAGTTAGCATTTTAGCCCTTCCGGCTAACTGGTCTGGAAGTTTTTTTTGCCTGAAATAATGTCTGCTCGATTATGGCAAAAATCCTAATCTCGATTATTTGGGTCAATAATTGATATCACGATTATTAAAAACGATCATCCATTACATTGAAAACATCAATTTATTGGAAAAAAACCCCCTGAACTTTAGGTATAATTCAATTGAAAAACCAATACAAAAATATATATATATTTTTTTTTTTAAATAAATAATAATACAAAATAAATAATCGTTTTATTTAAATTATGTTGTTTTCATAATCGTTGCAAGCCAAAATCGTAATTGCGATTCAAATACGATTAATTGAGCAGCCCTAGTCTGTGGTTAACACAAGCTGAAGAAATGTTATTCTACGACATACAATTAATCAGAAAATACCCCACTGGTGAATTTAAAAACGGAGGTTGCTAACAAGTGTCTAAATGAGACGACTTAATGTCATCACACCCAACATTAGCCGCCTTTAGCTTAGCGGTGGTGACGTGAAGTCATGTGACCGTGCTGTAGTTCCTTTATAGCCCAACATTAGCCACCTTTAGCTTAGCGGCGGTGACGTGAAGTCATGTGACCGTGCTGTAGTTCCTTTATAGCCCAACATTAGCCACCTTTAGCTTAGCGGCGGTGACGTGAAGTCATGTGACCGTGCTGTAGTTCCTTTATAGCCCAACATTAGCCACCTTTAGCTTAGCGGTGGTGACGTGAACTCATGTTACCGTGCTGTAGTTCCTTTATAGCCCAACATTAGCCACCTTTAGCTTAGCGGTGGTGACGTGAAGTCATGTGACCGTGCTGTAGTTCCTTTATAGCCCAACATTAGCCACCTTTAGCTTAGCGGTGGTGACGTGAACTCATGTTACCGTGCTGTAGTTCCTTTATAGCCCAACATTAGCCACCTTTAGCTTAGCGGTGGTGACGTGAAGTCATGTGACCGTGCTGTAGTTCCTTTATAGCCCAACATTAGCCACCTTTAGCTTAGCGGTGGTGACGTGAACTCATGTTACCATGCTGTAGTTCCTTTATAGCCCAACATTAGCCGCCTTTAGCTTAGCGGTGGTGACGTGAAGTCATGTGACCGTGCTGTAGTTCCTTTATAGCCCAACATTAGCCACCTTTAGCTTAGCGGTGGTGACGTGAACTCATGTTACCGTGCTGTAGTTCCTTTATAGCCCAACATTAGCCGCCTTTAGCTTAGCGGTGGTGACGTGAAGTCATGTGACCGTGCTGTAGTTCCTTTATAGCCCAACATTAGCCACCTTTAGCTTAGCGGTGGTGACGTGAAGTCATGTGACCGTGCTGTAGTTCCTTTATAGCCCAACATTAGCCACCTTTAGCTTAGCGGCGGTGACGTGAAGTCATGTGACCGTGCTGTAGTTCCTTTATAGCCCAACATTAGCCACCTTTAGCTTAGCGGCGGTGACGTGAAGTCATGTGACCGTGCTGTAGTTCCTTTATAGCCCAACATTAGCCACCTTTAGCTTAGCGGTGGTGACGTGAACTCATGTTACCGTGCTGTAGTTCCTTTATAGCCCAACATTAGCCACCTTTAGCTTAGCGGTGGTGACGTGAAGTCATGTGACCGTGCTGTAGTTCCTTTATAGCCCAACATTAGCCACCTTTAGCTTAGCGGTGGTGACGTGAACTCATGTTACCGTGCTGTAGTTCCTTTATAGCCCAACATTAGCCGCCTTTAGCTTAGCGGTGGTGACGTGAAGTCATGTGACCGTGCTGTAGTTCCTTTATAGCCCAACATTAGCCACCTTTAGCTTAGCGGTGGTGACGTGAACTCATGTTACCGTGCTGTAGTTCCTTTATAGCCCAACATTAGCCGCCTTTAGCTTAGCGGTGGTGACGTGAAGTCATGTGACCGTGCTGTAGTTCCTTTATAGCCCAACATTAGCCACCTTTAACTTAGCGGTGGTGACGTGAAGTCATGTGACCGTGCTGTAGTTCCTTTATAGCCCAACATTAGCCACCTTTAGCTTAGCGGTGGCGACGTGAAGTCATGTGACCGTGCTGTAGTTCCTTTATAGCCCAACATTAGCCACCTTTAGCTTAGCGGTGGTGACGTGAACTCATGTGACCGTGCTGTAGTTCCTTTATAGCCCAACGTTAGCTTTTTACCTCAGGAGATTGCATTTACGCTTCAAAAACCATAAAGTGGTTTTAATATGTGGAGATTATCCTGCTGAACAAAACGTGTAAGTATTGTAAACGTTTGCTTGCCACAGAGATTACTTTCTGCAATATTCCAGAACCCAATTTTTGTCAATGCTAAGCTAACTTCTAAGTCGCCCTACAAAAATGCGTCATCGCCTCACCACTCTATATGGACTAGTTATAGTTCAAATATTTGACAATCGCTAAATATGTGCTATTATTCTGAATGTAGTCTTGTGGTGTTGCTCAGAAGCCCTGGTGTACAAAACGTATTCTACAGACTTAATAAAATGCCTTTTTTTAATACAGATCCTCTTAAAAATATCACACCATGAACATTTTAAATATATTGTTCGATGATAATGAGAATGTTTCAATTGCAGATGTATTGCATTCTCAGTCAAAAATAATCACAGTGAAATCTGCCCACACAGAAACCATCTGAATGTGTTTGGGGTCCAGACGAGACCCCAGACCTCCTGCTGAGACTGGCCGAGGAACATTAAATACCAAAGAAGTTGTGGATGTAATTCCCGGAGAAACTGTGATGAATCAGCTCTGAGGGTTAGAGGGTCTTCATGTGTCTCAATACCATCTGCAACACTCTTTGTAAATAGAGTATGAAAGTTGGTGCAAATTGTTTAAAGGTCCCCTATTATACTGTTTGTCATCAAACAGGTCTCAGATATATACAGAGCCTGTCTCTGATTGGCTGACACACCAAACAGATAATTGCAGCATTACCCATAATCCCCTCTGTTTCAGCCCTGTTTCCAAAGTGCTGATTCTCTGTCTGTTACTTTAGATGAAAATAAGGAGCCCCTCCCCACGCCCCTCTGAGAGACATTTGGTTACAAAGAACTCAATGGTGCTCTAGGAGGAGATTCAGGTGATAAGGTGGGGGGGGGGGGGTTACCTTGGTTGCTGATTGGCTAATGGTTACACAAGACAAAACACATGTTGATGTAGAAGAGACATGGAGAAGAGGGGACACATGTTGATGTAGAAGAGACATGAAGAAGAGGGGACACATGTTGATGAAGAAGAGACATGAAGAAGAGGGGACACATGTTGATGTAGAAGAGACATGAAGAAGAGGGGACACATGTTGATGTAGAAGAGAAATGAGAAGGTGGATTGAGCAGCATTCATCTGGTGCCTCATTCACAAATATTGTTATTAAGGCGAGACCCTGAAGGAAAATCAGGAATTGACTGCATTTGTAAAGTGCTTTTCCAGTCATTATATCCATTCATAGTACTTTTACATATATAAGTCACACACACATTCATACAGAGGCAGAGGATGCTATACAAGGTGGCACCTGCTCACACACACACACACACACACACACACACACACACACACACACACACACACACACACACACACACACACACACACACACACACACACACACACACACACACACACACACACACACACACACACACAATGTTGGCCATGACATCAAAACTAGGGTTAAATATATTGCTTTTTCTAAAACAGTTTCCTTGTTGTTACACATTAAGACACCAACGTTGAAGAAGCTAAAGAGCTTAAATGCCAGAGGTGACTTCATGCCCTGCAGTCTGGACATGAAGTCACCTCTAAACACGAGTGTTAGAACACACACACACACACACACACACACACACACACACACACACACACACACACACACACAACACACACACACACACACACACACACACGTAAACTGACTTCACTTCAGATTAGCATCTGTTCCCAGGCTCCCTCTCTCTGGCATTGGATAAACAAATCTCAGGCTTCTCGTTGCGAGGTAATGGAGAGGTCGTTTGGCTCGCTCTTAAAGAGCCGCTTGGGTCATATTTCCACAGGCGAGACGCCATTGTTGCTCTCTCTTGTTGGCAATGTCTGTGTGGGTGTTTGCTTTTAGATGCTCCTACTACTATCTCATCGTGAATGCAAAGCACTGTGTCAGACTGTAGTAGAGGATAAAGTGTGTGTTTGCAGATAGTGAGTGTAGCAGATTGCACAGAAGGCTTGGAGCATAATACATGAGTCTTTAAACCCCAACGCTGTCATCAATTGGGACATCCAGACTTTTAGAGGACTTATTCTGCTCATCTTCAGGTTCATATCAGTATGTAGTGTCTCTACTTTAAAGAGTCCTCTCCTGCTGATGTTCAGGTGTATATCAGTATATAGTGTCTCTACTTTAAAGAGTCCTCTCCTGCTGATGTTCAGGTGTATATCAGTATGTAGCGTCTCTCCTTTAAAGAGTCCTCTCCTGCTGATGTTCAGGTGTATATCAGTATGTAGTGTCTCTACTTTAAAGAGTCCTCTCCTGCTGATGTTCAGGTGTATATCAGTATGTAGTGTCTCTACTTTAAAGAGTCCTCTCCTGTTGTTGTTCAGGTGTATATCAGTATGTAGTGTCTCTACTTTAAAGAGTCCTCTCCTGCTATTGTTCAGGTGTATATCAGTATGTAGTGTCTCTACTTTAAAGAGTCCTCTCCTGCTGATGTTCAGGTGTATATCAGTATGTATTGTCTCTACTTTAAAGAGTCCTCTCCTGATGATGTTCAGGTGTATATCAGTATGTAGTGTCTCTACTTTAAAGAGTCCTCTCCTGCTATTGTTCAGGTGTATATCAGTATGTAGTGTCTCTACTTTAAAGAGTCCTCTCCTGCTGATGTTCAGGTGTATATCAGTATGTATTGTCTCTACTTTAAAGAGTCCTCTCCTGATGATGTTCAGGTGTATATCAGTATGTAGTGTCTGTACTTTAAAGAGTCCTCTCCTGCTGATGTTCAGGTGTATATCAGTATGTAGTGTCTCTACTTTAAAGAGTCCTCTCCTGCTGATGTTCAGGTGTATATCAGTATGTAGTGTATCTTCTTTAAAGAGTCCTCTCCTGCTGATGTTCAGGTGTATATCAGTATGTAGTGTCTCTACTTTAAAGAGTCCTCTCCTGCTGATGTTCAGGTGTATATCAGTATGTAGTGTCTCTACTTTAAAGAGTCCTCTCCTGCTGATGTTCAGGTGTATATCAGTATGTAGTGTCTCTACTTTAAAGAGTCCTCTTCTGCTGATGTTCAGGTGTATATCAGTATGTAGTGTCTCTACTTTAAAGAGTGCTCTCCTGCTGATGTTCAGGTGTATATCAGTATGTAGTGTCTCTGCTTTAAAGAGTCCTCTCCTGCTGATGTTCAGGTGTATATCAGTATGTAGTGTCTCTGCTTTAAAGAGTCCTCTCCTGCTGATGTTCAGGTGTATATCAGTATGTAGTGTCTCTGCTTTAAAGAGTCCTCTCCTGCTGATGTTCAGGTGTATATCAGTATGTAGTGTCTCTACTTTAAAGAGTCCTCTCCTGCTGATGTTCAGGTGTATATATGTATGTAGTGTTTCTACTTTAAAGAGTCCTCTCCTGCTGATGTTCAGGTGTATATCAGTATGTAGTGTCTCTAAAGAGTCCTCTCCTGCTGATGTTCAGGTGTATATCAGTATGTAGTGTCTCTACTTTAAAGAGTCCTCTCCTGCTGATGTTCAGGTGTATATCAGTATGTAGTGTCTCTACTTTAAAGAGTCCTCTCCTGCTGATGTTCAGGTGTATATCAGTATGTAGTGTCTCTACTTTAAAGAGTCCTCTCCTGCTGATGTTCAGGTGTATATCAGTATGTAGTGTCTCTACTTTAAAGAGTCCTCTCCTGCTGATGTTCAGGTGTATATCAGTATGTAGTGTCTCTACTTTAAAGAGTCCTCTCCTGCTGATGTTCAGGTGTATATCAGTATGTAGTGTCTCTACTTTAAAGAGTCCTCTCCTGCTGATGTTCAGGTGTATATCAGTATTTAGTGTCTCTACATGTCTCCATGCTTTAATGTTCAAAAAGCTCTTTATGTTTCTCATACTGCCTGTGCTGCAGCACCTCTTTTCACCCTCTGTCTGAAACTAGAGCCCAGTCTGCTCTGATTGATTAGCTGGCCAGCTCTGTTGTGATTGGTCAACCACATAGTAGGGGTGTAACAGTACACGTACCCGTACCGAAATTATTCGGTACGGGCCCTTCGGTTCGGTACACTTCGGTACACACGTGTACCGAAGTGTACCGAACGAATATAACGTTAAACGTAAAAAATTGAGAACGTGAAGAACTTCTTGGAAGTAATCTCAGGTGCTGCGTTGCAGCATTCAGAGTAATTTTCTCACATTGGGTTCAACGCCTCATAGAGCGAGCAAGTCATTTCATTGGACGAGAGACTAAAAGTGTGGAGTGTTTGTAGCGCTGTTTACATGTTAAAAGAATGTATGAATGTGTGTGCGTAATAGCTTAGCTTTCTCCATGCGGCGCCATCTTGGGGATAACGTGGTCAAAACAACAACAAAAAAAGAAACCTGGGAAGGAGGTCAAGCAGCTCAGAGAAAAGATGTTGCCTGGGTAGCTGCCCTCTCTGCCTCCTCCCTTGATGTTATTCCACAGCCGTGCACACCTCTACAGGAAATAATTCACAATGAGTTGGTTCAAGCCCAAAGGGAAGACCAAACGATTGGAGAGATCGTAAGGCTAAAAGAAGTTAGTGATAAACTTTCAGATGATATGAGGAGGTCAGTCAAGGGAACCGCGTGTAAGCTTCTCCACGAGTGGTCTACACCTTGAAGATGGAATCCTATATCGGCGGACAACAGAGAGAAAACAGCTTGTCCTATCTCTGAAATATCAGTATTTTGTCTTGAAGCACCTTCATGATAACATGGGACATGTAGGCACAGAGAGAGTAATTCAACTAGCCAGAGAAAGGTTTTACTGGCCTCATATGAAAAGATTCATAGAGGATTATGTGACAAATAAATGCTGTTGCATTAAACAGAAGAAACCAACGGTCCATGTGCGTGCACCAATGAGCAGCATGAAGTCTAACTCACCCCTTGAACTGGTCTGCATTGACTATTTGCACCTTGAGAAAAGTAAAGGAGGCTATGAATATATCTTGGTGGTAGTCGACCACTTCACAAGGTTCGCACAGGCCTATGCAACCAAAAATAAATCCGGACGGACAGCAGCAGAGCGGATTTATAATGACTTTATACCCCGTTTTGGGTTCCCCAACAAACTGCACCATGATCAAGGAAGATAATTCGAGAATTATCTCTTTCGAACACTCGGGCAGCTCGCTGGAGTAGGCCACTCTCGAACATCTCCTTACCACCCGCAAGGAAATCCAGCTGAGCGGTTCAACCGAACTCTGTTACAGATGCTGCGAACGCTGACAGACAAAGAAAAAGAGACATGGAAAGAACATCTTCCACAGGTTATACATGCATATAACTGCACACGTCACGAATCAACCAGTTATTCGCCTCACTTTCTGCTCTATGGTCGTCAACCTCATCTCCCTGTGGATCACCTGTTCGGCCTGTCAGAGGAGATAGATCCAGTGACACACAAAGGATATGCTGATAAATGGCGCGAAAGGATGACAGAAGCATATCGGATTGCTACTGATAACAGTCTGGCGTCTAGTGCAAAGGGCAAGTCCTATTATGATCAGAAGGCGAGGGGAGTGGTTCTGAAGCAAGGGGATAGAGTGTTAGTCAGGAACCTAAGTGAGCACGGAGGGCCTGGTAAATTGCGTTCCTATTGGGAGAAGAGGATATATGTGGTAAAGGAACAGGTTTCAGATAACCCAGTATATGTCGTTCATCCAGAAAGTGATGCAAAAGGGAAAACCAGAACCCTGCACAGAAACCTGCTTCTGCTTGTCAATGACTTGCCAGTGGAATTTCCACCACAGTTAGTCAAACCAACTCCAAAGCCATCACAGAATCAAGGAAGACATCCAAGGAGACAAAGGGATGTGAGAGACCAAAATGCTGAGACATCTGATTCAGAGGATGAGTCAACAGGAGGTTACTGGCTGAGGATACCAGCAAATCGGGTTAAGCCTAACATAACAGTTACTCCAAAAAGACCAAGTATGTTAAGAAGAGAACAGACATCAGTGTGGGAACCACATTCTTCTGAGGAGATGTTTGGAAAGACTACCAGGAACTCTGGTGTAGAGAGACAGCTAGAGTTCCAAACTTTACCTGACTTGGACATTGCGCAACGGGAAGCTGGAGAACAGGCTAGAGGTCTTTGTGAAGAAGAGTACTCGTCAGACAGGGGTGAACTTCAACTTGAGGATGAACCGGAAGTCTCTCATCAAACTGACTCAGAGGAGGACAATGAGCAGACAACTCCTAATGTACCTCAGAACGAAGATGAACAAGAGTTGCCTCAACGTGCATGTCCCGAGGAATGGGTACAAGACCCTGAACCTTACTCACCTGTCCCACTGAGACGGTCTACTCGGGAGAGACGACCGGGTCAAATCCTCACCTACTCATCTCTTGGCCACCCAACATACCAGTCAGGTCCAACAGTAAATGCTATGGACACATACCTCTTGCCCTACACTCACCTTTGGTATTCACAAACATGCCCACCATCATTCCACTACGCACCCCTCATTCCATATCCCCATTCCCCATTTACATGTCCCATACAAGGGTATTGAAAGGTCACACACAGTGTTAGTCCTAAGTGTTGTGGAATATTTTCCAAGGCCCATAACTTTGACCCAGTGTATCAGTTCAAACTGTCCTGACTGAGCACAGGCACCTGTAACCTTGGCTGCTGTGCTCTCAGTGTTTTGTCTCCCTGTTCCTGCCTGTTGGCATCAGCTGATAGAGGTGTTATCATTCTATCTTGTTATGCAGCATGTTGATGATGCTCTCTGAACTAGCTAAATACATGGGTCTGGGGTAGAGTTCTTCAGAATTGACGTGGCAACTCTACCGTGAAGTCAGAACCTCTGACTCTTGGACTTGTGATGTGAATCCTCCGGCCGTTAACTCCAAATAAACCATCATGTGTTTGACATCAAAGCTACTGCTCTTCCCGTGTCTCCTTCCTGAGTCGGTGACTCCCAGTGCATAGCTACACAGAAGTTTCCTCTACACTAAGGGTCATACATTTTGAGGGTGATAGTTTGGATATTGTAAATATTGTGTTTTTTGAAGATGTTAAAGTTATCTTGAATAGGAACATGTAATTTCAAGTGTCGGGAACCACTTTTGTTGTCGGGGAGCGTGTGGCACCCCTGGGATGTGTGACCACATTAATATAATAATTATTATTGTTTGGAGTTGGAATATGCCTTTGTTTTGTACATCTGTCCATTTCGTTGGCGAGGTTGAGCAGTGCATTTGGAAGTGTGGCGGAACGTTTGTGTTCCGGGGACTGGTTAGAGGGACGGACTTCCGGTGTTTCCTCAGAAGCAATCTGGAAGGAAACCAAATAACCCGTGTCCTTATTGCTCCTGTCTCACCTGCTCATTACAGGTTGGTAAAAGGTGCAAAAATCATATGAACCCCCCCCATAATGTTCGCGTATATAGTGTGACGGCCCACTAAAAGTGCGGAGTGTTTGTAGCACTGTTTACATGTTAAAAGAATGTGTGTGCGTATTGGCTTAGCTTTCCCCATGCGGCGCCATCTTGGGGATAACGTGGTCTGACACGGAGATGGTGCGAGTGAGATAGTGTGTCTGAAGGCTCCCGCCCACTAAATATTTCCATACATGTGAAGTTATGAATAAATATGCACCTTATGAAAGGTATAATTTAGGTAGTGTTATACTGGATGTTTGTTACACAAGTATGCTGTAGTGTTTGTAGCATTATGATTCTCTAGTTTAAATGCATTTTAGTGACCTGCAATGAATGGCAGAAGGGTAATTACAGTTTCAAGGGATATTTAATACAGGTTTAATACTGTAAAACAAGATGTATGAAAGGTACGAAAAGATTAGTGAATGTAAAGTTCAGCTTGAATGTGTGTTGACAGTGGATGTGTGTTGATGAAGCTGTCAGAAAAGTGAATGATTAAGTAAATACACTGAAATGCATAAGAGAATTAAGATGTTTAAATAAGTTTGTGTAATAAAACTACCAACAGAAGCAATCTGGAAGGAAACCAAATAACCCATGTCCTTATTGCTCCTGTCTCACCTGCTCATTACAGGTATCATCACTGTTACTGTGGTCCTTATATCGGGGACCCATAACACGTACAAACGATTGAAACGTGATGATAGAAGAGTTGACCTCATAGTAAAGGGCAAATCAAACCTTTTTTCCACCCTCATTGAGAAAGTACAGGCATTCATATGTAACACTTTCCAATGAAGCATTTATGTCCAAGGTTGTTAGAGAACAATCGCTCCTAAAAACCATCTCAGTGCTGAGGTAAAGGTGCAGATTTTATATGCGTCTGTTCTACATGTAAAAGAATGAAAGGAAGACTTTATTTGACCTTACAGTAAAGAACGTATCGGCCCCTTTCAGTGAGAATTTTAAAGCATCTCAGTGTAAAACTTTCCACGCAGCTCCATCTCAAGTTCTTTTTTTACATCTATCTGCCAATACATCGGATGTTATAGTGGTCATTTATGAGCTGCACGATATTGGAAAAAACTGACATTGCGATTTTTGCCCCCACTGCGATATACAGTGGGGCAAAAAAGTATTTAGTCAGCCACCAATTGTGCAAGTTCTCCCACTTAAAAAGATGAGAGGCCTGTAATTTTCATCCTAGGTACACCTCAACTATGAGAGACAGAATGGGGGGAAAGAATCCAGGAAATCACATTGTCTGATTTTTAAAGAATTTATTTGCAAATGATGGTGGAAAATAAGTATTTGGTCAATAACAAAATTTCATCTCAATACTTTGTTATATACCCTTTGTTGGCAATGACAGAGGTCAAACGTTTTCTGTAAGTCTTCACAAGGTGTTCACACACTGTTTCTGGTATTCTGGCCCATTCCTCCATGCAGATCTCCTCTAGAGCAGTGATGTTTTGGGGCTGTCGCTGGGCAACACGGACTTTCAACTCCCTCCAAAGATTTTCTATGGGGGTGAGATCTGGAGACTGGCTAGGCCACTCCAGGACCTTGAAATGCTTCTTACGAAGCCACTCCTTCGTTGCCCGGGCGGTGTGTTTGGGATCATTGTCATGCTGAAAGACCCAGCCACGTTTCATCTTCAATGCCCTTGCTGATGGAAGGAGGTTGTCACTCAAAATCTCACGATACATGGCCCCATTCATTCTTTCCTTTACACGGATCAGTCGTCCTGGTCCCTTTGCAGAAAAACAGCCCCAAAGCAGGATGTTTCCACCCCCATGTTTCACAGTAGGTATGGTGTTCTTTGGATGCAACTCAGCATTCTTTCTCCTCCAAACACGTCTAGTTGAGTTCTTACCAAAAAGTTCTATTTTGGTTTCATCTGACCATATGACATTCTCCCAATCCTCTTCTGGATCATCTAAATGCTCTCTAGCAAACTTCAGACGGGCCTGGACATGTACTGGCTTAAGCAGGGGGACACGTCTGGCACTGCAGGATTTGAGTCCCTGGCGGCGTAGTGTGTTACTGATGGTAGCCTTTGTTACTTTGGTCCCAGCTCTCTGCAGGTCATTGACTCGGTCCCCCCCGTGTGGTTCTGGGATGTTTGCTCACCGTTCTTGTGATCATTTTGACCCCACGGGGTGAGATCTTGCGTGGAGCCCCAGATCGAGGGAGATTATCAGTGGTCTTGTATGTCTTCCATTTTCTAATAATTGCTCCCACAGTTGATTTCTTCACACCAAGCTGCTTACCTATTGCAGATTCAGTCTTCCCAGCCTGGTGCAGGTCTACAATTTTGTTTCTGGTGTCCTTTGACAGCTCTTTGGTCTTGGCCATAGTGGAGTTTGGAGTGTGACTGTTTGAGGTTGTGAACAGGTGTCTTTTATACTGATAACGAGTTCAAACAGGTGCCATTAATACAGTTAACAAGTGGAGGACAGAGGAGGCTCTTAAAGAAGAAGTTACAGGTCTGTGAGAGCCAGAAATCTTGTTTGTTTGTAGGTGACCAAATACTTATTTTAAAGAGGAATTTACCAATTAATTCATTAAAAATCCTACAATGTGATTTCCTGGATTCTTTCCCCCCATTCTGTCTCTCATAGTTGAAGTGTACCTAGGATGAAAATTACAGGCCTCTCATCTTTTTAAGTGGGAGAACTTGCACACTTGGTGGCTGACTAAATACTTTTTTGCCCACTGTATATTGCGATATGAAAACATACAGGAATTGAAGAAAAGGCCGTTGGTTTTTTTTCCGCAAACCATCATCTCTTGAACTTTATTGCTATACAATTGGAATTTTTTTAACTATATTTAACCGGATGAAGGATTTTAGTCACGGACGTCTGGATCTTAAGTTATCAGAGCAACAAGCTGAGCTAGCTCGGTTAGCAGCGCCGAACTGGAGAAACACATGAAACTACTTTATTCAGTGTTGTTACCTTTAATCTCCGGGTCCGTTTGCTTTGGAGATTTGATTGTGATCGGTGGTTTGCTGTCACTCACTCAAGTCCCTGACATGAGAGCCGCGCAAGTTTTCCTTTTGTAGCAAGCAGCAAAATAATTCAGAGTTGATTTGCCTACTTAATATCGCAAGTCCTAAAAAATAAATAAATAAAAGAAATCGCACCTCCTGCGATGTGAATAGTGTGCAGTGCTTATCGCGATTATCGTCACGACACGATATATCGTGCAGCCCTAGCCGGCTAAATTCCCATTTAAATTTGAGTCGTCAAGAGGCTGAGCTCGGCTTCATGCTGCGACGCGTTTTCAATGAGAAAGTCCATACTGAAGTTTAAAAACGGTTGATATTTAATAAACTAAATCATACCACACCCATGTGACAGTTGCTGGAAGTGCTCAACAAATACAAATAAAAGTGATGTAAACAACTCATAATACAAATAATAAAGTCAGGCTAAAGGGCATTCTGGCTCCTACAAATACCTTGGATGTAAACGCTTCCTCTAGGATAGGTGCAGGTCACATCGAAAACAATCACTCAAAGGTCCAGACTACTCGTTTTCATATTTGGCCGCCATGGATTCTCTCACAAGGTGTGTCATAAAAAAGCTTCAACAACAAGACGTTAAAAAAGCCACACATTTTGGTATTTTTGTTTGATGAAGCTGCTTCTTGTTAGGGATATTTATCCAACGTTTCACCGTGATGCCATTTTTCTCGATTCTTTGGTCAACGATACGATATTCGCTGAGACCACAAAGTCTGCCACAATATTATTGTGATTCAATCAGGGTCCTCAGGGACATAATAGGCCAATGTAATGTAATTAATTCAATGTATTTCCACTTCCAAAAAGCAACTAAAATATGATTTTATTTTTCTACCGAGCTCTGTACAAAAGAGGCGTGTTTAGATGGACATGGTGACACAGAGGTGCAAAGGGAACATTTCTAAAATAAGATAAGATGGACAAAAGCGAAAGTACAGTACAGATTCACACAAGATTAATACAATTTAAAGATATAATTAAAATGATATACAGGTAAGCAGCTGTTAAAACAAGAAATGAATTAAATGAACATATTTGAGTCCGAAATAAATCTATATCTTGAAGATGATGATATATAGATCGATATTCTGAAACACTGGAGAGCAGAGGAGGGTGGACCCAAGTGAAGGACACAAATTAACTTTGAAAAAAACCATCCTTTATTGTAGGTTATCCAGGAAAAAACAGAGCAAGGCAAACACAACATAACTCTCATGAACAATCAACAAGGACCCGACAAGCTATCAACAAAAACATCAGACCTTAAACACATGCAGAACTAATCACAAGGGCAAGAGACAGGCGGGCGAGTCAGGGAAAACATAAGGAGGTGAACAGAAGCAGGTAATCAAGCAGGCGGGAAAACACAGAGACAGGAAGTCAAAAAAGACAACACACTTTTCAAAATAAAACAGGAAATATTTTGACATATTGTGACTTTGCATCCATGATCATCAAATGCACTGATAATCCAGATAAATATATCCTCTGCTTCTCATCGCCCTGAGAAGAGAGCGATCCTATGTCGTCTATTGAGAACAGCTGTATCACTGGTGCATGGCTTTGTGAATGCACTCGATGGCACATTTCATATTTGATTCATCGTGCCGTTCTTCTTCATGCACACGTTATACATTGTTAAAATATGGGTATAATCGTATATGAAAACAAAGGGCGTTGGGAGTGAAAGATGGAGGTGAGGGAGAGAGCAGACAATGGCGACATCATGTTATATAAGGGTGTGTGTGTGTGTGTGTGAGAGAGATAACCCTGGTTAATCGCTAAGATAGGACTTCATGGTTATTAACTTTCCGAATTAATCCCCGCTAGGAGGAGTTGGTATTTCCATTATTTGCAGGAAATGTAATTTTTTTGTTTGTTGCTGGATTGGAAGCAGCGTCTCCTCTGCATGTTGTATTATTTATGATAACGGTATTCATGGCTCTGCAGACCCGAGGCTAATCTTCTGTGGTGTGTGTGTGTGTGTGTGTGTATGTGTGTGTGTGTGTGTGGTCTAGCATTACTATACTTGTGGGGACCTACATCTGTTTACATAGTCACGTGTGGGGACTGGCTTCCCTTATGGGGACAAATTGGAGGTCCCCATGAGGGGAATCATTAATTTTAGGGTGAAGACTTGGTTAGGGTTAGGATTAGGCATGTGTTGGTTATGGTTAAGGTTAGGATAAGTCTCCAGGAAATACATGTAAGTCAATGTAATGTCCCCTGAAGTGATGTATACGTTGTGTGTGTGTGTGTGTGTGTGTGTGGTGTGTGTGTGTGTGTGTGTGTGTGTGTGTGTGTGTGTGTGATGTGTGTGTGTGTGTGTGTGTGTGTGTGTGTGGTGTGTGTGTGTGTGTGTGTGTGTGTGTGTGTGTGTGTGTAGTGTGTGTGTGTGTGTGTGGTGTGTGTGTGTGTGTGTGTGTGTGTGTGTGTGTGTGTGTGTGTGTGTGTGTGTGTGTGTGTGTGTGTGTGGTGTGTTGTGTGTGTGTGTGTGTGTGTGTGTGTGTGTGTGTGTGTGTGTGTGTGTGTGTGTGGTGTGTGTGTGTGTGTGTGTGTGTGTGTGTGTGTGTGTCTTTGTCACCAGGACGTGTGTTTGTGGATTAGCGTAGCGTGATTTCATAGCAGGAAAACGTAAACACTAAAGCTGTCAGTTATGATCGGGTTTCATCTGTCGCATTAACTCCAGCGTATTTCCCTTCTATTCAATATCTCATGCACGGCTGTCAGTGCTGTCCACCTCCAGAACAATGGAGGGTATTCTTTGTGATGTTTTATTAAACAGCCCCGAGTATTGATTCTATATTTGGTTTATTGCATCAGTGTTTCTTTTTATGAAGTCCAAAACCTCGAGATCATATTAAACTGAAAAGATACTCGTCTGAGGACAATGGTGCATTCACTTGCTCCTCAGACGGTGCGTTCAAGAGCTTTTAGCCAAAATGTGGAAACAACATGGACTCTACACAAACAATGTTGTATTTTATTGCCAAGACCATTTAAATAACAGGTTGATGGCTGTTTCAGAGCTGTTGTTGATCGAACTTGATGCATGTGAATGCAGCAAAAAGGATATGATTGTAGTTTATTGGACTATAAAATTGATATTTAACTACATTCTGTTTCTCAAGCTTAAAGTTCAGAGACATTGAATATTGGAAAATATGTGTATTCACACTCTATACGATATGATACAAGAATACTTTATTGATGGATCAAGTGTGAAATGTTTCCTGCATCACAGCAGCTCCATTTCCAACATCAAGAAGGACAGATATTATGACAAGACATTACTGAAGACAATGTGTGTTGTCATGCCAGGTCAACGTATATTTGACCTGGCATTTATCTCTGTATTTCATATTTAACCTAGTTGTGTTGGCTTAAAATCTAAATGTCTGCAGTGAAGTACAGAATGATTTTCCATGTGATGCGGCTGGGGGAAATATCTAACCAAAATGTTTCCCTGGCTCCATGCTAAAATCAAACGTCACTGTTTTTAAATCACGCAAAGAAAAACATCATTAGATATTTTCATTAAAAATCCATTCAGCCACACATCTGCAAAAGCCTTTATCACAATTTGTACTGGTGCTCATATTTCACATATATATATATAAGTAATTTGAGCACCAGGAAAAACGTTATATAAATGACATGTATTAATATTAAATCAAATCTCTGTCTCCATGTGTGTCCCTCAGAGGTGGAGGCGGAGCCTGTGAGGCAGGCGGGCGAGCGTCCGTCGAAGCGTCGATGTTTTTGGGAATATCGCCGCGCTCGAGAGTCGGCCGCCAAGAAGAAGCTGGGCGGAGACGTGCACTGGTCTCTGTCCTGGAGCTCCAGCACGCTGCCCAGCACCCTGTACCGCAGAGAGGGTGAGCACCATGACTGGACATCACTTAATAATTATAATTATAATAATAATACGTTTGTTTAGTATAGCACCTTTCACAGAAATAGAGTTCAAGTGCTTCACAAGAAAGAACAAAAGTTGAAATGAAGACCACAGAAACATGAGGCAGACATTAAGGTCAACATAAAAACAAAACACAGACCACGTGAGTCCTGAAAGGATCAAATGAGAACACATCACACACATCTCAAGTAGAGACAAAAGCCAATGTAAAAAGATGGGTCTTCAGTAGTTACTGACTTAGAAAATACAATATGGATAACATCCAATTTGTGCCGTATCTGTTCAATGTGTGTCTTAAAATGTGCTATACAAATAAACTCACAGAGGCAATTCAAAGTGCTTCACATGGGCATTTAACACATAATAGTTGTACACAAACAAAAAAGACAATTCATGAAAATGATAAAATAATGGTTGCAGCTAAAAGTGCAATGTTAACGGCTAATGTCATAATACAATCTGAATGAAGTTTTATTAAGTTGTGGCCATCGCAAAAAACCTCATCATGATCATTTTAAAGAGGTCTTATTCAGCTTTTTGGGGTTTTCCGTTTCCTGTAGTGTGTTCTATATGTTTTAGTGCATGTCAATGGTCTGCAAAGACTAAAATCCCTGTGTTCCCTCCAATGTAAGCACCTGTCAGAGTAGAGGCACTAAATACTAATATGAACCTGAAAATGAAATATGTCCTTTTTAATCAAAGAAAGTGAAAACGAGCATGCAGAAATGATTTATTCCCCACATTGTCGTAAATTATTTTTGTCAAATCATTCAGCCGTAGCGATGATTGACTCTCCATCATGGTGCTGCGAAACAAAATACATAACACATACCAAATAATATATAGTGAAGGAAGAGGCAGAACATCCACTAAATAATTGAACACAGGGATAATATGCCAAAAATAACATACATTTCACAGTGATGGCAAACTAACAAAACTAAATATAATTTAATCAACAATTAAACGTAAGTTCTGCCTCCTGATTAATCCTACAGATTATTTATAGATTCATTTTTATTTGGAGGCTTATCCACATGGATGTTCAGAGTGAGAACTGTTTGTCACCCGGAGTTAAAGCGACGCTCTCACTGCAGCTCAAAGTGTCCCATTTCTCTCCTCTCATGTGACATGAATCGGATCGGGACCCTCAGGCATTTGCCCTACATACAACTTTTATGTAAAAATGTGAATTTTTCAACACTCCCCTGATAAGTGAGTCTTACATCAGACAGTGTGGCAGCCCTTTGTTCTTCACAGGAACCAGACATCAGTAATGCACCGTACAGTAAAATCCCTACTGCATGGGAAATACAAATGTAACATTGTACCATAGATTCTGAAACTGCTTCTTCCAACATGTCATCGAGATTTGTTTTATCTGATTTGATTTTGTATTATTGTGTCATGCATTGAAAAAGAGATCAGCAAGTACACCATCTTGACCTATTTTCAAATCCTTAGAAACAAAGTTGCGGACATATTCTGCTGATGTTCAGGTTCATATTAGTGTCTCTACTTTAAAGAGTCCTCTCCTGCTGATGTTCAGGTGTATATCAGTATGTAGTGTCTCACTTTAAAGAGTCCTCTCCTGCTGATATTCAGGTGTATATCAGTATGTAGTGTCTCTACTTTAAACAGTCCTCTCCTGCTGATGTTCAGGTGTATATCAGTATGTAGTGTCTCTACTTTAAAGAGTCCTCTCTTGCTGATGTTCAGGTGTATATCAGTATGTAGTGCTCTCTCTACTTTAAAGAGTCCTCTCCTGCTGATGTTTCAGGTGATATCAGTATGTAGTGTCTCTACTTTAAAGAGTCCTCTCTTGCTGATGTTCAGGTGTGTATCAGTATGTAGTGTCTCTACTTTAAAGAGTCCTCTCCTGCTGGTGTTCAGGTGTATATCAGTATGTAGTTCTCTCTTAAGAGTCCTCTCCTGCTGATGTTCAGGTGTATATCAGTATGTAGTGTCTCTACTTTAAAGAGTCCTCTCCTGCTGATGTTCAGGTGTATATCAGTATGTAGTGTCTCTACTTTAAAGAGTCCTCTCCTGCTGATGTTCAGGTGTATATCAGTGTGTAATGTCTCTACTTTAAAGAGTCCTCTCCTGCTGATGTTCAGGTGTATATCAGTATGTAGTGTCTCTACTTTAAAGAGTCCTCTCCTGATGATGTTCAGGTGTATATCAGTATGTGGTGTCTCTACTTTAAAGAGTCCTCTCCTGCTGATGTTCAGGTGTATATCAGTATGTAGTGTCTCTACTTTAAAGAGTCCTCTCCTGCTGATGTTCAGGTGTATATCAGTATGTAGTGTCTCTACTTTAAAGAGTCCTCTCCTGCTGATGTTCAGGTGTATATCAGTATGTAGTGTCTCTACTTTAAAGAGTCCTCTCCTGCTGGATGTTCAGGTGTATATCAGTATGTAGTGTCTCTACTTTTAAAGAGTCCTCTCCTGCTGATGTTTCAGGTGTATATCAGTATGTAGTGTCTCTACTTTAAAGAGTCCTCGTCCTGCATGATGTTCAGGTGTATATCAGTATGTAGTGTCTCTACTTTAAAGAGTCCTCTCCTGCTGATGTTCAGGTGTATATCAGTATGTAGTGTCTCTACTTTAAAGAGTCCTCTCCTGCTGATGTTCAGGTTGTATATCAGTATGTAGTGTCTCTACTTTAAAGAGTCCTCTCCTGCTGATGTTCAGGTGTATATCAGTATGTAGTGTCTCTACTTTAAAGAGTCCTCTCCTGCTGATGTTCAGGTGTATATCAGTATGTAGTGTCTCTACTTTTAAAGAGTCCTCTCCTGCTGATGTTTCAGGTGTATATCAGTATGTAGTGTCTCTACTTTAAAGAGTCCTCTTCCTGCTGATGTTTCAGGTGCATATCAGTATGTAGTGTCTCTACTTTAAAGAGTCCTCTCCTGCTGATGTTCAGGTGTATATCAGTAATGTCTCTACTTTAAAGAGTCCTCTCCTGCTGATGTTCAGGTGTATATCAGGATGTAGTTTCTCTACTTTAAAGAGTCCTCTCATGCTGATGTTCAGGTGTATATCAGTATGTAGTGTCTCTACTTTAAAGAGTCCTCTCCTGCTGATGTTCAGGTATATATCAGTATGTAGTGTCTCTACTTTAAAGAGTCCTCTCCTGCTGATGTTCAGGTGTATATCAGTATGTAGTGTCTCTACTTTAAAGAGTCCTCTCCTGCTGATGCTCAGGTGTATATCAGTATTTAGTGTCTCGACATGTCTCCATGCTTTAATGTTCAAAGAGCTCTTTATGTTTCTCATACTGTCTGTGCTGCAGCACCTCTTTTCACCCTCTGTCTGAAACCAGAGCCCAGTCTGCTCTGATTATTTAGTTTTACCCTTTTATGGAAGAAATTAAAATGAAGTTCAATATATGAAACATTGAACGTAGGGACATTAAACCCTCACTCACTCAGAGTATCATAACATAATAATTAGCTGGTTAGTTGGCCGGCTCTGTTGTGATTGGTCGACCGCTTTGAGATGTCCCGCCCCCTAGTATATCACGTACAATGTGTTGGAGCGATAGCCAATAGAATCGTGAGTGTTATATAGTGATGTCATTGTGTTACTGAAGTAATCAATGGAGGCGTTTCAGACAGGGGGGGCAGGGAACACAGGGATTTTAGCTTTTGCAGACCATTTACATGCACTAAAACCTATAGAACACACTACAGGAAAGGGAAGACCCCAAAAAGCACAATAGGGCCACTTTAACCTGAAAAAGTTTAGCCTATCAGGATACAAATTGCCCGTCACACTGATTAGTTTATTTTTGTTCTTATTGCTTTGTTTTACCTTTTTTAGTGGAAGAAATTCAAATCTGATGTTCAATATATGACATATCAATCTTAGGGTATCCCAGTCCTCACTCATGCAGTAAAAATACATTCTGAGAATATGTTGTCCTTTATTATAATATGTTTCTTAATGCTCTTAATGTCTTTCATTTTTGTAAAAAAGCACGTTGAATGGCCTTGTGTTGAAAGGTGGTATATAAATAAACTTGCCTTGCTTTTATCCCGGTAAGAAGGGGCGCTATACATACCCTTTAATGGAAGAAATTAAAATCTGATGTTCAATATATGACATATTAATCAAATGAATCACACCCCTTTCTAATACAGTAACAATAAAACTATTATGTTGTCCATTATCCAGGTAAAAAAGGGCGTCGTAAAGCTCGTAAGACGGACGCCAGCGACCTGACTCCGAACCCCCAGAAGCTGCACAACATCGGGGAGCAGCTGCAGAAACTGAACGCTGCCATCGAGGGCATGGAGCCCGTCAACGAGCTGCCGGCTGGCGCGAGGGCGCGGAGCCGCAAGGAGAAGAACAAGCTGGCCTCCAGGTACCACACTCACTGCCCACTGACATTGACTACTTGTTGCTATCCTATTGTGGCATAAGCCGTTTTCAGATTTTACCGGCGTATTTTTCATTATGATTCTACTTGTGATAGTCGGACATGGCAACCTGTGCAGCCCATGTATTGATTCCATCCGAAGTGTGTGGTTGCGTTCTAAGCACTTTGCTCAGCGCTACTGCTTGTTACATTTTTTGTTTGCTGTACTCGCCATGAACTGTTATTGCTCAAGTTAATCTCGCCCGCCCCCTCCGACGTAAGCGTGAAGTCTTGGTTCTTGGTTCTTTCCGGGCAGCCGAGTGGGGCCAGCTAAGAGCCGGTGTCGGTACCAGATGTGTTCGGGGGCCGTCTCTTACCAATGACGTCACGCATTGTACGCATTGTGATTGGCTGTACGGTAATTTTCCCAGGGGTGCTCGGGGACAAATCACATCTACAGATCATGACGAACCAAATTGAAGTATTCTTATACTCCTAGCGTGTGAAAATGTTTGTGAAAAACATGTTAAAAAAACATGAAAACGGAGCAATGACTGTACGCCACTGGCTGTACGGCAACTCAAGAGGACCATCATACACGGTCAAATTCCGAACATTTAAACACAGCCTACACTTCATTCTTTACTTTGTCCGTTATTAGAAGATATTACTTTTTTCTCCGTGATGTTGTTTCCATAGAATCCTTTTCCGTTTCACAAAACACAAATTGGGTTATTTACATAATTATGTTTACACTACTACTCCCATACTCCTAGCCTGTGAAAATGTTTGTGAATAACGTGTGCAAAGTCTCCGAAAACGGAGCAGTGGCTGCGATGCTAGCGGTTAGCATTTTAAATGGAAATATTACATTACATTACATGTCACTTGTTAGACGCTTTTATCCAAAGCGACTTCCATACATTCAGTACTGTGGACAATCCCCACAGGAACAATTTGGGGTGAAGTGTTTTGCCCAGGGACACAACGACATGCTGACTGCAGTGGGACTCGAACTTGCTACCCTCTGATTCGAAGTCCAGCACTCTATCCACAGAGCCACAGCCACCCCATCGAAACATTATGTTTCAGTAAAAACAAGGCCCCACTGATCATCAAATCTCTGAGACGATTCCAGGGATGCCTGACTTGAGTTTCTAGCACCAGGGAAAGTGGACAAAAGTGCCCCAGATCAGCCTCTTAATTTACCCAGGGCCTAGTGCTTGGCTTTGGGCATGAAAATTCAGGAAACTCCCCTGAGTATTTTATTTTATTGACGTCATTGACGTCATTACGTCGTGACGTCACTGGTAAGAGAAGGACCCCGAACACATATGGTACCCCGAACACATATGGTACCGACACCGGCTCCGCTGAGGTGGAAACGGGAAGAACCAGAGCTTAGGCAAGACAAGGCAAGTTTATTTATATAGCACCTTTCAACACAAGGCAATTCAAAGTGCTTTACAAAAATGAAAGACATTCAGACAAAGGCATTTAAAAACAGTCATTAAAAAGCAAAGATAATAAAATAAACATTACAATCAGGCTCTTAATCAGGTCACAGTTAGAGGCTCTAACCCGGAACCGGCACTGGAACCGGTTTGGTGGAAAAGGGGCATGAGATCTCTGGATTTATTCATCAGACACGAGAGGGCTGGTGTTCAGTGTTTGTAAATGGTATGCAGACGAAAACTAGAAAATGCATTTCCTGCAGAAAATGCGTGTGAATGCTGTAAACTGTGAACATGTGTGGCTGAATTTAGCTGAAAATGCAGAAAAAGCGGAATATGTTATTAGCTGAATGGTAGCTGCTTTTAGCTACAGAGACCAAGTAAGTGTGTTGCTGAACTTAGTGGAGAAATGCAGAAAGGTGAAATTATTTGAATCAAAATTGTTACAGCTCAAATGCATTGCAATGACTTTGTTGAAAACTTGAAAGTGAAATGTTAAACTGGAAGAGGAGGAAACATAGTGAAGAAGCTTAATATTTAAAAGAAAAGGTTTTAAGAAAGGTATAAACAACAACATGTATAGCCTCAATGTCCTGAAATAGCTGAATAATGTAATAGTTGAATGGTGTGTAGCTGAAAGTAGGCTGAAGGAGATGTAAGTAGTAGTGAATTAATGCGTATTAAGAAGAGAAAAGAAAGTAAAAAGGCTTGGGAAAGCAGCAGAATATTTTTGACAAACTGCAAACCTTTCGTCTAAAACCAAATGTCACCAATAATGTATAAAAGATGTGGAACATATTGAAGTCAGTATGAAGTCTCCATCAGACAGACAAGAATAGGCTGATACAGTCTGTTAAAGTCCAGTGTGTTTGTTTCTGTGCTGAGCACCTAATGAGAACAAATAATCATATCACCTGTGTGAGCCCAGAGATCAAAGGTTTCAATCTGCCCAGCAACACCATGGTTACCAGCTGCAGCACTGAGTCCCATAAGAATGCATTGGGGATTATATCTGACAATTTTGCCACCTGTTCAAAAACTATGGCTCCTATAAAAAAATTACCAGACCGTGAGCATGAGGGAACCCCAATGAACTGAAATATGTTTTTTGGGGGGTTTTGTGTGTAAAATGTGGAGATGGGAGCAGTTTGTCTAAAGTTTACTTCTCTCTGTTCTGAAGAAAGTTCCGGACACATTTAACATGGGAGTCTATTGGGAGCTAGCTGGACTTTTTGACAAGTTGTTGTCTCTTCATGCCCTCAAGAGGCATTTTGTTTAATATTTTTTTCAACGTAGGAGAGGTTTTCCTACATTTTAAAGTTGGAATGAAGTCTCAAGCTGAAAGTATGTGGAAGGAGTAGCATTTGGGCACGGTGTAGTTAAAAGAGGATGTGAAGGTTCCTCCCATTGAGTTCCATGTTAAAAAAAGAGTTTAAAAAGCTGAATATTTTGAAAAGTATAACATATGTTGAAGAAATTGAAGGTTTCCCGTCATGTGCTGAAAAGGCTGAATAGTTTGATATTTGAATGGTGTCTGTAGCTGAAAGTATGCTGAAGTTATTGAGAGCCAAAATATTGGTTGAAATAAGAAGAAGAAGACTGTGGCACAGCTTTCCACTAATAGAGAGTAGAATCCTGCAGGCGAGGTTGGTTTGGTGTCGGCTGACTTTTAGCCTTACTTATTGGTTTTCAAAAATGTGGAGCATTAGAATAGTTGACCTTCTAATGCTGTGACCTCTGATTTATTTATCAAACACGAGGAGGCTGGTGTTCAGTGTTTGTAAATGGTATAATAATAAGAAGAAACAGATTTATTACCAGGTAGGTTGACACGTACGAGGAATTTGACTTGTTGTCATGGTGCAGACATAAAACATACAAGTTAAAAAAAATAGAGAACTATTTTAAGAAAATAATATAGTAAAATAAAATATTTTATAATAATACATTACATTTTTATAGCGCTTTTCCTATAGTGCTCAAAGACACTTTGCATAAAATCAGAAACAGTACAAAGAAAACCAAAAAACAGAAACAGTAGTCATAATCCAAAAGTGTGAGTAAAGCGTGGGTTGTGGGTCAGAGTTTGAAAGCTAGAGTTTGAAAGAAATAGAGAGTAGAATCCTGCAGGCGAGGTTGGTTTGGAGTCGGCTGACTTTTAGCTTTACATATTAGTTTTCAAAAATGTGGAGCATTAGAGAAGTTGACCTTCTAATGCTGTGGCTGGAGGACATGGAGAGAGACGAATGCATATTTGTAGTGGAATTTAAGACATGGTTCTTCTGAGTTGATGGAAAATCAAAGAAAGATGGATAGAAGGATGGATAGATAGATGGATAGATGGATAGATGGATAGATGGATAGATGGATAGATAGGTGGATGGATGGATAGATGGATAGATGGATAGATGGATGGATAGATGATGGATAGTTGATGGATAGATGGATATAATATTGATGAGATAGATGGATTGGATAGATGGATATATAGATATAGGATAGATGGATAGATGGATAGATGGATAGATGGATAGATGGATAGATGGGATAGATGGATAGATGGATAGATGGATAGATAGGTGATGGATGGATAGATAGTGGATGATAGATAGAT